>NW_006921611.1:2247430-2263605 GCF_000298275.1 Orycteropus afer afer
GGTAGCATAGTGCCTAAGGCACTTGACTGCTAACCAGAAGCCTGGTGGTTCAAACCCACCAGCCACTCCTTGGAAGGAAGGTTGGGCAATCTACTTCCGCAGTGATACTGCCTCGAAAACCCAAGGAGAGGTTGCTATGAGTCAGGTCTGACTCGACGGCACATAACAAAAACAACAACAATATATTTATATATGTTTTACTGTGTTTGCTCCTCCAGGGAAACCAGACTAAGACTTGTGGAACTGACAGTGGTTCTAGAGCAAAAAATCTTAAGGATGATTTTTTGTTATAATTCTCAAGTCAGGCTGTACTCAAAGACATTGATGACTATTTATGGTAGTAAAAAGGGTACTGATAATCCATGACATGATGTGGTGGTAGAAATACAAAAGGTATCACCACCACCAGATCGAATATATGTGACAGACAAAGCTTTGGGTGATGATGCATTTGATACCTTAAAAGACATTGTTGAATGTCTCCAAGATCCACATCCACCACTTATTTTTGTTTCCAGATTTATAACTAGACTTAAGTTCTAGCAAGCTGTAAGAACTGAATTACATAGTATGATCAATGAGGAAGTACAATAAACTCCAAAGGAACTGCTTGATTTTTTCTAATAAATATAGTGTTTTTTCCAGTAATATATCAGACAGTGTTTCACTACTATTTATAAGGTTTTCATTGGCCAAATTTTTCAGAAATGGATGATCCCATTCTTTTTTTCCAGTCTTTCTTATGCTGGAAGCTCCACTGTCCACCATGGGTGACCCTGAAGGTATTTCAAATACCAATGGCATAGCCTCCAGCCTCATAGCCAGAATGCTTCTTGGAAGGAAGAATGGTCAGACTTTGTTTCACCTACTTTACTTATGTTGTCAGAAGGGACCATGCCCTGGAGAAAAATATCATGCTTTGTATAGTAGAGAATCAGTGAGAAAGGGGAAGACCCTCAACAAAATGGATGGGCACAGTGGCTACAAGGATGGGATTGTGAGAATGGCACACAACCAGGCAATGTTGTGTTCTGTTGTACATAGGGTCACTATGAGTTGGCTCACTCGATGGCACCTAACAAAAACACCAACCTAGTGTTTTTTAGTGTATCTCCTTCAGTTGATTTTTAAATGGTTGTTCTAAGTGAGCTCTGGTGGGGTAGTGCCTAAGGCATTTGACAGCTAACCAGAAGGCTGGCAGCTCAAACCCACCAGCCACTCCTCAGAAGGAAGATTGGTCAATCTCCTTCTGTAAAGATACTGCCTCGAAATCCCAAGGAAGGGTCTCTATGAGTCAAATTGACTTGATGGCAGTGAGTTGTTTTTGTTTTTGTTTTAAATATATACATATAATTTTTTTCAGTCTATTGGAGTGAAGATTTTACCAGTTCAAATGAAGTGTAGAACCTTAGCTCCCATTATGTCTCCTTATTTCCTTCAGTTATAATTGTATATATATCCCTTACATAATTTTAGAACCACTACAGATAATGTTACAATTTTACTTTCAACTATCTGACATAATTAAGAACACTAGAAAAATACATAGTATGTGCTCACAGTTTTACTCTTTGCATTGTTCTTTGTTTCTTCACTGTATTTCAAAATGTCTTGTTTTAACCTTTCCTTTCTATTTCAAAAACTACATCTAGTCATTGTTTTAGGGTAGGTCTACTGAATACAAAACTCTCCTAATTTTCCTTCATCACAGAATGATCTCCCCTTCATTCCTGAAGGATATTTTTACTGTATGTAGAATTTTGTATTGACAATTCTTTCCTTTCAACAATGCGGGGAAAATGTTTTATATTACTTTATGTAATCTCCATAGTTTCAAATGAGAAATCTATTGTCATGCATATAGTTTTTTCTTTATAGGTAAGATGTTGTCTCTCTTTTTTTTTAAGAACTTTTCTCAATCTTTAATTTCCAAAAAGATCACTGCATAGTGCAAATGGTGCAGTGGTTAAGTAACAACTGCTAATCAAAAGACCAGTGATTCAAACCCACCAGCTGCTCTGTGAGAGAAAGATATGGCAATTTGCTTTTATAAAAATTGTAGCCTTGGGAATTCTATGGAGCAGTTCTGCTCTGTCCTGTAGGGTCACTAGAAGTCAGATTTAACTCATTGGTAAAGGATTTCAGCTTACTAACCTATGTTTGCCAGTTCTAACCCATCCATTGGTGTAGCAAAAGAAAAGCCTGATGATCTGCTTCTGTAATAATTAAAGCCAAGAAAACCCATGGAGTAGTTGTTCTCAATAACAAATAGGGTTGACATAAGTCAAAACTGACTCAACAGCAATGAGGTTTTTTTTTTTTTTTTTTGTCATTTGTTTGTTTTAATTATTGAGATTTTCTTATAATGTGTCTTGATATGGTTTTCTTTGTATTTATTCCGATTGAGTTTTCTCAGCTTCTTTGAAGGTTTATGTCTTTTGCCAATTTGGGGACATTTTTAGTGATTGTTTCTTTAAATAATATTCAGTCTTGCCCTCTTTCACCTCTCCTCTGGGATTCTGATGACATGAATATTAAATTGTCCTTTTAGTCTTCCAGATCCCTGAGGTACTGTTAATTTTTCTTTCAAAGTATGTTTTCTCTCTATTGTTCAGATTGGGTAATTTCTATTACTTTATTTTGAAGTTTACTGATTCTTACCTTTGTTCCCTCCTTCTGCTATAGACTTCATGCACTGATATTTTAGATTTTGTTAATGTATTTTTTTTTACTTCTAAAATGTTAAATTCACTCTTCTTTATACCTCTATTTCTTTACTGTGACATTCTATCCTTCCATTTGTTTCAAGCATGTGTTAATTGCTCATTGAAATATGTTTATGAGGGCTAATTTAAAATATTTTTCAAATAATTTAACATTTCTGTCATCTTGTTGATGTTACCTATTAATTTTCCTTTATTTTAAGTTGAGATTTTCCTGGTTCATTGAAACCTGGATATTTTTGTTATTATATTACGAGACTCTGGATCTTATTTAAATGTTATGTTTCAGTTGGCTCCTTCTGATACCACTCTATCTGGGAAAGAGTACGGTTGTTCTCTCATTAGTGTCAAGTTGGAATACAACTCCAATTCCCCTACATCCTTCAATTGATGACCATTTCTTTAATTCCAGGCAGAAATGGGAGTTCTGACTCCCCACTAGGCCTCTGCTAACACCATGCTTGTTAAGAGGGGTAGGAGTACCTTGTTACTACTCTTCAGACAGCTTCTACTGAATACTAGAGGAGATTGGTCTTATTACTGCAGGGCAGAGGTAAAAGTTCTTACTCTCTAGTATACCTCTTTTTTTTATATATGTATTTTTAAGATTCCTTTTCTTTATTATTATTACTTATAATGTGCTTTGGGTGCAAATTTGCAAAGCAAATTTGTTTTGCATTCAATAGTTCATGACCATTTGATTTCACAGCCTGATCACCATTCTCAGCCATAAAAAGCTCTCTTCCCCTTCTCCCTGTGACTACCCTCTCCCTGTGCCCTTCTTATCCATGTATTCCTGTTGCCCCAGCTTTCCCTCTATGTGAATGCTGCTCCTCTGGTGTCTCATGGGTGATAGATCTAAAGGGTACATCTTTCTAGAGTAGATTGGTGCATTGCCCTGCGGTAGATGTTCTGCATGTAGGTCTTTCTGCTGTTGAGCTGAGAGCCAATCAATGGAAATGAGCCCATTTCTAGGCCAGAAAGGTAACCTGGGACCATAGACTCAAGGGTTCCACCAGTGTCTCTCTTTGGTGTTTTTGAATTTTGCTCCACATTTTTCCTCCCTCTCTATCTAAGATCTCCAGTTTTGATCCATTTCCAAGCAGTTGGCATTGGTAGCTGGGCACCATCTAGTTCTTCTTGTCTCAAGGTCATGAAGGCTGAGGTTCTCATGGTCCATCTTATCTTTGGACAAATTATTTCCAGATGCCTTTGATTTTCTTCACTCTCCTTTGATACAGATGAGAGGAGATCAGTAGTTGCTTCTTAGATGGCCAATCAAAAGTTTTTAAGACCCAGTCACTATTCATCACAGTAAGTTGTAAAATAAGATTTTTACATACTGTGCTGTGCCAAGGAGCTTTGGTGGTGTAGTATCTAAGGCAATTGACTGCTAACCAGAAGGCTGGCAATTCAAACCCACCACCCACTCCTTGGAAGGAAGAGATTTTTGTTTTGTTTTGTTTTGTTTTTATGTTGTGTCAATTAAGCACACTGTCCCCCAAGACTATGGTCCCAAGTCCACAGGCCTGGTGATTGTCTCTCTCAAGGTGTTTGGTTGTCTCTGAGAAGTTTCTCCAATTCTGTCTTCTGTTGCTTCTGTAATGTATGTGGCTAATACTGTAGCACAAGTGCATATGTAAGATTATCTTCAGTCAAAAATGTCCTTGGTCTAGGGTATTCCTGTTCACCTACCAATATTTGATCTTCTCACCTGTCTATACATTTATATGTAGCCAGGTGTTTGGTGTTAGTGTTAATGCAGAATTGTTCATGTAATAATATTTCCCTCTGTTGTCTATATCTTATGTGTACATTTCAGTGTCCTTCCTTTCCTCAATGCCATCATACTGGATACAGACTCCTTCCATACCATCCCACCCCTCACCCAAATCAACATATGACCTACAAATTATCTGAGATTTTCCCTCTCCTTCTCTCCCATTCCCAGTAACCAACAAAGTGAATTTCCTTCCCTGAGTAAACCTTTCCTTGACTTTTTACAATAAGGGTATCATACAATATTTGTCCTTCTGTGATTGACTTATTTCACTCAGTTTAATGTCCTCCAAATGCATCCACAGTGTGAGATGATTCGTCTATTCTTCATTATTCTTTAATTTTGCATAGTATTACATTGTGCGAAAGTGCCATAGTTTGGTTATCTATTCATCTGTTAATGGGCATTTAGGTTGTTTTCATCTCTTTGCCGTAGTGAATTGTGCTGTGATGAACATGGGTGTGCATATGTCTGTTCATGTCCTGTCTCTCACCTCTTTAGGATATATTCCTAGTAATGGAATTGGTGGATCAAATGGTATTTGTATTTTCAGTTTTTTAAGGAAACACCATTCCATTTTCCATACTGGTTGTACCATTTTGCAGTCCTATCAGCAGTGTTTAAGAGTTTTAAACTCTCCACAACCTCATCAGCATTTGTTGTTTTCTGGCTTATTGAATTTTGCTGTTATTACTTGGATGAGATGATATCTCATTGATGTTTGATTTGGATCTCTCTAATGGCTAATGAAAATTATCCCACAGAATATGGAAATTATTGAACAATATCATTAATATCATACACAAGTAAAATCTTGCTGAAGATAATCCAAAAAGAGTTGCAGCAGTATATATTGACAGAAAACTCCCAAAAATGCAAACTGGATTCAGAAGAGGATGTGGAACATTGTATATCACTGTTGATGTCAGAAGGATCTTGGATGAAAGCAAAGAATACCAGAAATATGTTTACTTATGTTTTATTGACTATACAAAAGCATTCAATGGTGTGAATCATAACAAATTATGGATAACAGTGACAAGAATGGGAATTCCAGAACACTTGAATATGCTCATGAAGAATCTGTACATAGACCAGGAGTCTATCATTCGAACAGAACAAGGTGATACTGCATGGTTTAAAATCAGGAAGGGAGTGGGTCAGGGCTGTATCCTTTCACCATACTTATTCAATCTATTGGGACCTCTGGTGGTGTAGTGCCTAAGGCATTTTACTGCTCACCAGAAGGCTGGTGGTTCAACCCCACCAGCCACTCCTCAGAAGGAAGATTGGGCAATCTACTTCTGTAGATTTCTGCCTCGTAAACCCAAGGAAGGGTTGCTATATATCTAATCAACTCAACAGCAATGAGTTTGTTTTCCTTGGTTTATTCAATCTATTTGCTAAACAAATAATCTGAGAAGCTGGACTATGTGAAGAAGAACATGTCATCAGGATTAGAGGAAGGCTCATTAACAATGTGTGATACACAGACAACACAACTTTGCTGATAGTGAGGATGACTTGAAACACTTACTGATGAAGATTAAAGACTTCAGTTTGCAATATGGATTACATCTCAACATAAGGGAAATGAAAATCCTCACAACTGGATCAATAAGAAACATCACAATAAATGGAGAAAAGATTGAAGTTGTTAAAGATTTCAAATTACTTGGTTCCTCAATCAGCACCAATGGAAGCAGCAGTCAAGACAATAGATGATGTTTTGCAGTGGGAAAATCTGCTCCAAAAGACCTCTTTAAAGTGATGAGAGCAAAGATATCTCCTTGAAGGTTCACCTGACCCAAGCCATGGTATTTTCAGTCACCTCATATGCATGTGAGAGCTGGACAATGAATAAGGAAGACCAAAGAAAAGTTGATGCTTTTGAGTTGTGGTGTTGGTGAAGAATACTGAAATTACCCTGGACAGAAAAGAATTAACAAATCTGTCCAGGAAGAAGTGCAGCCACAATGTTCCTTGGAAGTGACAATGGTTAGACTTCATTTCACCTTCTTCAGTCATGTTGTCAGAAGGGCCATTCCTTTGAGGATATCATGTTTGGTAAAGTGGAGGGTCAGTGAAGAAGGGGAAGACCCTCAATGAGATGGATTGGCACAGTGACTGCAATGATTCACTCAGATATAGTAAGGATTGTGTCATGGCTTGGGTCAGGTGAACCTTTAAGGCTGGCACAGGACTGGGCAGTGTTTCATTCTGTTGTACATAGGGTCACCATGAGTCAGAGCCAACTTGACAACACCTAACAACAAAAAACAATGTCTAATGTTCACGAGCATTTCCTCATGTGTTTGTGGCCGCCTATATATCCTCTTTATATCCTTGCCCATTTTTTAATTGGATTGTTTGCCTTTTGGTTTTGAGGTGTTTATGTTTTCTATAAATTTTGGAGATAATTCCCTTGTCAGATAGGTCATAGCCAAATATTTTTTCCCCAATCTGTTGGTTCTTTTTTTACCCCTTTGGAGAAGTCTTTTGTTGTGCATAGGAATTTAATTTTTAAAAGGTCACAGTCAACTAGCTTCTCTTCCACTGCCTGTGCATTTTGAGTTATGCTTAATAGTCTATTTATGACATAGATTAGGACCCCTAGATTTGCCCCTATTTTATCTTTTATGAGCTTTATAGTTATATGAGTTTTACATTTAAGTCTTCGATCCAACTCATTTTTTCTGTATGGAGTGAGGTATGGTTCTTGTTTCATTTTTCTGCAAATAGATATCCAATTTTGCCAGTGCCATTTGTTAAAGAGACTATCTCTTCCCCATTTAATGGGTTTTGGTCCTTTGTCAAAGATCAGCTGTCCATAGATGGACGGGTCTATTTTTGGGTTTTTGATTCTGTTTCATGAGGCTATCTGTCTATCATTGTACCAATGCCATGATGTTTTAACTACTGTGGCTGTACAGTAGGTTTTGAGATCTGGGAGTGTGAGACACCATCCAGTAGGCCTCTTTTGATACTATCTCAGTGACAAGGAGAACAGGCACCTTATTATTTACCTTGGGGGAAGGATTCTAAGTCTCTCATGTGGTTCCCACTGACAACAAAAGGGAGGCCTTTTTTCTTTGTCCATGATGAAAGACTTGGTTCTACATGACCATGTTTAACACCAGCCCAATGAGGTTTGAAGCCTGGTGAGGGTAATATTCTATGCTGCCCACTTATCCTTATCCTAAATTATTCTGTTGGTTTAGATAGGACTAGGACCACACTTTTTCTGTGTTCTATGGCTGGAGAAGGGCAGTTATTGTCTAAAAATTTTGTGTCTTTTTATGCTGCTCTCTTCTTGAGTCTTTGGATAGAGAGAGAAGATTTTTGTTGAGACTTTTTATTGTTGTTGTTCGTGCCTATTGGCTTTTGTGTGTCACTGTTTGTTTTCTTTCTTTCCAGCCAGATTTCTTCTTTCCATCTTTCAGAGTTCTCTTTATAATTCCACTCCCAGGTTCTAGCTTTCATCATTTTTCTTTTCCCTCTTCTTGGTTACTTTTCTTAAATTTTTCTTTCCCATAGATAACCCTGTTCCTTGTTTTTCTTTTGACATTTTTCCCATTTATTTATTTATTTATTTTTACTTCATTATTGTCCTTCTCTACCTTTTTTCTCTAATTACGCTCTCCCCAGATATTTTTTTTTTTTTTTTTAAATCCCTTTTTCCTTTTTTTGGTTACTGTTCCCATGTGATTACATGGTGTGTTTTTTAACCATTTGCTTTTACTTTTTTGATGGTTATTCAATTGTTATTTTTGTCTAACTGAGTGGGAGACAGCAACAGTCCCCATAAGCACAATTACACTGACACCTCTTGCAGCTTCACTTACTGAGTGAGAGCCAAGACTTCCTTCTCCACCAACTGGCCAATGATAAAAAACCACCAAGTAAATCTTGACTCACCCTGAGATGCTTTTCACAAACAGTTAACAGAGATCTAAAGACAACAATGTCACAATGTCTCAGAGACAACAAACCATCATAGTCCACACAAAGAAGTAAGATAAGTGGAAGAAACAAGGGAGCAAGACACCAACCCAGAACACATCCCTGAGGAAGAAGCAACATTGGAAATTCCTGATAAGGAATTCTAAAGAATTATATTTAGATATCTTCAAAGGATTGAGAGACAGATCAAGGAAAACACAAGCAAAACTCTGGAAGAATTTTGGAGGAAAATACAAAAACAAAATGACAAATAAATGAAAAATTAGAAGTGATTCAAAATCTACAAATAGAATTCCAAAAGATTAATACAAAAATGTCAGAAATAGATAACACATTGAAAGGGTAAAGGAGTAGAATTGATCCAATGGAAGACAGAATTAATGAGATTGAAAACCAATACCTGAATACTTCTTTGGAAAGAAATAAATCAGAAAAAAAATCAAAACAAAATGAAGAAAGCCTAAAGTTCATGTGGGATACCATCAAAAGGAATAACCTACATGTCTCTGGGATTCCAGAACAGGAAGAGAAAAATAAAATCACTGAGAAAATTTTCCAAGATTTGTTGGAGGATAAGTTCCCTGATATCATGAAAGATGAGAATATATTCATTCAGGAAATCCAACAAACCCCAAACAGGATAGACTCCAAAATAAAATCACCAAGAAATATCATCATCAAACTCATCAAAACCAAAAACAAAGAAAGAATCCTGAAAACAATATGGGAAAAGCAAGAAGTTAGTTACAAAGGACAACCAGTAAGAATAAGCTCTGATTTCTCAGCAGAAACCATGCAAGTGAGAAAGCAATGGGATGGTATATATAAAACACTGAAACAGAAAAAATTTCAACCAAGAATTATATACTTGGGAAAATTTTCCCTCAAATATGATGGTGAAATAAGAAAATTTCCAGATAAGCAGAAACTAAGGTAATTTGTTAAAACCAGATGAACCTTATAAGAGATACTAAAGGGAGTCCTTTGAACAGAAAACCAAAAATAGCAAATAGCAACTGACCATTAATACTCAAGATGACATAACCCAGAAACCACATCTATGGACATATCTAAAGTAACATGAGCTTATAAGATTCTAAAGAGGGAACCAGAGACATCAATCAGCAAGTGAGAACAACTGCAAACCAAAAGAGGGAAAATACTGTGTAGTTACAGGACTTCTAAATGGTGAGTGAGGAAGTCAAGAGAGTTACAAGATAGAATGGACTATTCCAAACTTGGGGAGAAAATTATAAATCCCAGGGTAACCTCAAAGAAAAATGATAAACCTTCACATCACAATAAAAAAGAGGACATGCACAAATATTCAACAAATACTAAAACAACAGCAACAAAGGAAATGATAACATGATTCATAAACATAATGAGCTCAGCACAGAAAATAATATGGAACAAAGAAACTGGAGACACCATGAAAAAACACACAACAAAAATGACAGCAATCAATTCATACTCGTCAATAATTACACTGAATGTTAATGGATTAAATGTACCGCTCAATAGACAGAGTTGCAGATTGAATAAGAAAACAAAACTCATCAATATGCTGTCTACAAGAGAAACACCTTAGAGACAAACACAAAAAAATAGACTAAAAATCAAATGTTGGAAAATGATATATCAAGCAAATGGCAACCATAAAAGAGCAGGAGTGGCAATAATAATTTCTGACCAAATGACTTTAAGACAAAAAACACCATATGAGACAAAGAAGTATGTTATATAATGATTAAAGAATCAACTGAACATGAAGATATAGCCATAATAAATATTCACGGACCCAATGAAAGAGCCCCAAAATACATAAATCAGACTTTAAAAAACTTGAAAAGGCAAATAGATGATTCCACAGTCATAGTCAGAGACCTTAAAACACCACTTTCAATGAAAGATAGAACAGCTGGAAAGAAACTCAACAAAGATGTACAAGAGCTAAAGTATACAATCCACCAACTTGACCTTATAGACAGCTACAGAGAACTTCACCCAACAACAGCACAACATACATTCATTTCCAGTGCACATGGAATATTCTCCAGGTTAGACCATGTGTTAGGCCATAAAGCAAGCCTTAATAAATTTTAAAACATTGAAATACTGCAAAGCATCTTCTCAGGTCATAATGCTATCAAATTAGAAATCAACAATAGGATTTTGAAAATGTCAATTCTACCCAAAGCAATCTATGCATTCAATGCAATCCCGATCCAGATCCCATCAACATTTTTCAAGGATATGGAAAAAACAATCACTAATTTTACACAGAAGGGAAAGATACCCCAGATAAGCAAAACACTATTGAAGAAGAAGAACAAAGTAAGAGGTCTCACACTTCCAGATCTCAAAACCTACTATATGACTACAGTAGTCAACACTGCCTGTACAATGACAGACACATAGACCAATGGTATGGAATTGAGAACCCAGAAATAGATCCATCGACCTATGGTTAGCTGCTCTTTGACAAAGGGGCAAAATCTATTAAATGGGAAAGAGAATGTTTGTTTAATAAATGCTGCTGGCAAAACTAGATATCCATTTGCTGAAAAACGAAATGAAACATGATCTGTACCTCACACCATACACAAAAACGAACTCTAGATGGATCAAAGACTTAAATGTGAAACCTAAAACTATACAGTTCCTCAAGGAAAAATTAGGGACAAATTTAGGGGGCCTAATATATGGTATAAAGAGACTACCAAATATAACCCAAAATACATAACATCAAAAGAAAACTAGATGAATGAGACCTTCTGAAAAGTAAATTTTTATGTGCTTCCAAAGACTTCTCCAAAATAGCCAAAAGAGAACCTACAGTTTGGGAAATAATATTCGGCAATGACATGTCTAGAATTTATAGAAAACTCCAAACCCCAACAATGAAAAGGCAAATAATCCAATTCAAAAATGGGCAGAAGACATGAATAGACACTTCACCAAGGAGGATATTCAGGCAGCCAACAAACATATGAAGAAATGCTCACAATCATCAGCCATTAGATATACGCAAATCAAAACAACAATGAGAGACCATCTTGCTCCAGCACTGTTAGCCAAGTTCAGCAAGACAGAAAAGAACAAATGCTGGCAAGGGTGCGGAGAGATTGGGACACTTGTACACTGCTGGTAGGACTGTAAAATGATACCACCACTGTGGAAAGCAGTATGGTGATTCCTTAAAAAGCTGAAATTAGAAATACCGTGTGACCCTGTCATTCCATTACTTGGTATATATCCTATAGAAGTGAGAGCCATGGCAAGAATAGACATATGCACACCCATGTTCATTGCAGCACTATTTACAATAGGCAAAAGATGGAAACAACCTAGGTGTCCATCAACTGAGGAATGGATAACCAAACTATGGTACATGCACAGTATGGAATATTATGCAACCCTGAAGAATGAATAATGTAGAATGTGCAAAACACCACATAACATGGATGAACTTGGAGGACATTATGCTGAGTGAAATAAGTCAATTACAGAAGGACAAATATTGTATTAGTCTGTTATTGTAAAAGTCAAGGAACAGTTTATATATGGAAGGTAATTTTCTTTGTTGGTTTCCAGGGGTGGGAGGGCCGGAGAAGGAACACTTTTAGATAGATAGAGATAAGTATTCATTTGGGTAAAGAGAAGGACAATGTACCAAATGTGAGTGATCAACATGGTGGCATTGAGGAAGAGAAAGACAGAAAGAGGTACATGGGAGGTGCAGACAACAAAGATGAACCCTTTTGCACATACAGTACTGCATTGTCACTGAAGGCAAACACAGGTACACAGGTGGATAGATGGGTGGACAGGCTGAATTATTTGGTATGTCTATGCAGTGGAGAGTATACCCAAGGCCATGCATAGGGTTGGCAGACAATGGTTCAACAAGTGTATTTCTATGCTCTGTAAGAATTCCTAGATGTATATCACAGCTGAGAAGGGACAAGGTTGTAGTCATTTCTTGGTCACAGCCAGCAAGTAGGTGAACCTGTAGGCTTGGAACCATAGTTGCAGGGGACATCAAGCTCAAAAGGCATAACATACTACACAAAACATTGTTCCACATTCTACTTTGGCAAGTAGTGACTGGGATCTTAAAACCTTGTAAGCAACCATCTAGATGCAATGATGGGTCTCTCCTCATCCAGAGCAAAGAAGAATGAAGAATGAAGAAAACCAAAGATTCATGGAAACAATTAGTCCTAGTGACTTGTACACCAGGCGATCCTCAGCCTATATGACTATGAGACCAGAAGAACTAGATGGTGTCCAGCTACCACTGTCAACCACTCAGAGGGGGATCTATGTAGAAGATCCTGGATAGAGAGGGAGAACAATGTGAAACAAAACTCCAAATAATTTGGAAAACATAAGGGGGAACAGGTTTGCTTGTCTGATAGAGCCTGGTGGAACCACTGAAACTATGGCCCCTAGCTGCCCTTCAAGTCTGGAATTGAACCCGCACCTGTAGCTTCCAGCCAAATAAAAGACAGGCATATGAGTTGAACACTTACCTGAGGTAGATACACTCCTTGGAGAGAACAATCATGGGAGAAAGGAAGGTTGTTTATGCACAGGGACACAGCTCAAGGGGCAGGAGTGCATGGAGGGATGGACACAGGGAAGAGGGAACTGTGGGGAAGAAGTGGGATGGGAGCTATTGCATTGGAGTAAATTGTAGTCAATGTCATGAGACAAAGTGTATGTGAACTGCTGTGTGGAAAGTGAATTTGCTCTGTAAACTTTCACCCAAATCACAATTTAAAAAAATTTATTTAATGAAGAGTACACTCATCTAATAACTCACACTGTCTTTATTATTGGATTTCATGACTCTTGTTTCTCAACTATCAAATTTAGGAATATTCCTGAAACTGTCTTGGGTTGTTAGAGATGAGGAGATAAATGCAGAACTCATAGTAATAGACTTTCCAATTTTGAGATGGAAGCTACTATAGTAAAATCAACATTAAAAACATTATTTTAACTTCTCATGGTATTAGTGTTAATGTTCTCTAGTTCTTTACCGTAATTGAGAAATGCCATTAGAGAATTGCCTCCACATTCACGGTAATCACCTTATTAACACACAAGGAGATTTAACTGAGAATATAAACTCATTCCTCATGGCGGTACCTTTTTTCCCAAGGTAGGTACCAGCTAAGCAGTAGTAGTATTTAGGGAGGGAACAAAGTAATTTTGACTAACTGGTCTGAAAATTTTCTTTCAAGAGGCAAACAATAATAGTATCTCTGTTCCCTCCCTCCATCCTTATTCAATTTTTTCATAATGTGAAAATTGTTGGTTACATCACAGGGAATCAGGCAATTGACAGATTTCTTTCTGAGATACTAAGACTGTAACTGCAGAAATATTACAGAGGAAGTCTGACTCTTTCTCTATACATCTTTTCTCCACCAACCCTTCTCTCTATGCAGGTCAAAAGACTAGAGAACATATGATAACCTATGTCTGGAGCTTCTAATACAGGGTCCCTCAACTCATAGATCTACAAGCTAAAATTATGAAGGTTTTTTTTTTTTTCTGGTTCTTAGTAGAAATATCATCAGCAAATATTTGGAGTGTCTACTATAGATTGGGGTACAGCAACAGGCACATGACCTTCAGGGATTACAAGCAAATTCCTATGTTCTCTTTCAGATTTCTGCTAGGTAGAATGATAGACTTTTCTTTTTCCCACTATTCATGGGCTAAACCAGATTTTAATGTGCTTAAAGTTTAAGCAATTTGAGATATCTACCAGAAAAAACGTTAAAAATTAGGTATGAACATTAATATTTAAAATTAGGAAAGAGATCACATCATATTTAGTCATAATAATAATAATTATTGTTGTTGTTATGTGCCGTCGAGTCAAACCCGACTCATAGCGACCCCTCCTTGGGTTGCTGAGGCAGTATCATTACGGAAGTAGTATTGCCCAACCCTCCTTCCGAGGAGTGGCTGGTGGGTTTGAACCATGAGCCGTCTGGTTAGCAGGCAAGTGTCTTAGCCACTATACTACCAGAGCTCCTATATTTATTATTACCTATCAATAATTTGAAGGATATCACTGCTGATGTCCGATGGAACCTGGCTGAAAGCAAAGAATACCAGAAAGATGTTTACTTGTGTTTTATTGACTATGCCAAAGCATTTGATTGTGTGAATCATAACAAATTATGGATAACTTTGAGAAAAATGGGAATTCAAGAACACTTGATTGTACTCATGACGAACCTGTACATAGATCAGGAGGTTGTCATTTGAACAGAACAAGAGAATACTGTCTGGTTCAAAATCAAGAAATGAGTGTGTCAAGGTTGTATCCTTTCAAAATACTCATTCAATTTGTATGCTGAGTAAATAATCCAAGAAGCTGGATTATATGAAGAAGAACATGGCATCAGGATTGGAGGAAGCCTCATTAACAACCTGCGATACACAGATGACACACCTTTGTTTGCTGAAAATGAGGATGACTTGAAGCACTCACTGATAAAGATCAAAGTCTGTAGTATGGATTACTTCTCAATGTAAAGAAAACAAAAATCCTCACAACTGGTCCAAAAAACAGCTTCACAGTGGATGGAGAAATTATTGAAGTTGTCCAGGATTTCATATTATTTGGCTCTACAACCAACATCAATGGAAGCAGCAGTCAAGACAACAGATGACATATTTCATTGGGCAAATCTGCTGCAAAGAACCTCTTTCAAGTGATGAAGAGCAAGGATGTATCCTTGAAGACTAAGGTGTGCCTAACCCCTGCCATGGTATTTTCAATTGTTTTTTACGAATATGAGAGCTGAACAATGAATAAGGAAGACCAAAGAAGAGTAGATTCTTTTGATTTTTTGTGCTGGAGAAGAAAGCTAAGAGTACCATGGTCTGCTAAAAGGACTAACAAATCTTTCCTGGAGGAAGTGCAGCCAGAATGTTCCTTGCAAGCGAGAATAGCCAGACTTCATGTCACCTACTTTGGTCATGTTATAGAAGGAATTATTCCCTGGAGCTCTGGTAGCATAGAGCCTAAGGCACTTGACTCCTTAGCAGAAGGCTGGCAGTTCAAACCCACCAGCCACTCCTTGGAAGGAAAGTTGGGTAATCTACTTCCATGTGATACCACCTCAGAAACTCAAGGAAAAGTCGCTGTGAGTCAGGTCCAACTCAATGGCACGTAACAACAACAACAACAACATTCCCTGGAGAAGGATATCATGCTTGGTAAAGTGGAGGGTCAACCAAGAAGCAGAAGGCTCTCAATGAGATGGCTAGACACAGTGGCTGCAACAATGGGCTCAGGTATAGGAAGGATCATTAGCTGGCACAGGACCAAACAGTGTGTTGTTCTGCTGTGCATAGGGTCGCTATTAGTCAGAGACAACTCCATGGCACCTAACAACATCAATAATTCAGTTCTTTATATGCAATGGTTGCTCAATATTTGTTTTGTTTTTATGAATAAAGGTTTACAAAGGTTTAGTTTAGCTTTGTAATACATTTCTGATAATTCCATGTAAATTTTTAGGATCGTATCCAAATGTAAAATCTCTATTAAGTTTATTTCATGTGTATGATATTATTTCTTTCTATTTGTAGTACTATTTCATAGTTTGCTGTTCTATAATCATAAGGATTTAAATAAATTCTGAAAATTTAAAAATAAATACTATATGGTGCTT
>NW_006921611.1:2268050-2282952 GCF_000298275.1 Orycteropus afer afer
TTTCATTGGGTCTATATGGTGCTTTTATAAGTTTATATGTTGTGTTATTGAATATGTTCTTGCTTTAACTAGGCTTTGATGGAAAGTGAGTCCTCTACTTACAACCTTAAATGTCTACTGTCAGAAATAATTTTTATGCAGACTGTCTCCTGGACCCATAGTTATTAAACCTTGGTTTTCTTCCACAACTCATATACTTTTTGTACCTGGCGCTGAAGGAAACATTCATATTGTGATTAAACCTCTACCTCTCTCTTGGCAGTTCCCAAAGGTGAATCAGTCAGAAAAGTGGCCATTGCCTAACAGTGACTTAACTTTACTCAGAAATAGTTATAAACAGCATAAATATATCCCACTGAACTCAAACTAAATATATGCTCATCCCAACTTTCAGTTAACCTTATCCTCAAAATTCCCATATCTGCTTCACTTCTGCTTATGATGAGAGGACAAATCTTAGAGGGGAAGTCACAAATGGAAGAAGACATTATTTTTCATTTTGAAAAACTTAAAAATAACTTATGACTTAGTGCACACATTTATAAGGCTCCTCTCTGAGCTATGTGCAAGGAGTTTATCCAAATGAAGGTCTCTATAGCTTAAGCTTTAAGCGTTCATAGCAAATCCACCATTCTTCGTTCTATCTCAACCAGCAGTCCAGACAGACTCTTCTGCTTCTTGACAACACAATAGGAGCTGGAGACTAATGGACAATTTATTCTCAATAAGAAGTCAAATCATTTCCTTAGATGGAAACAAAAATTAACCTTTGGGTTGTTTAATTTCTCTTGTAGATTATTTTTCAAGCTGTTTAATGTTTTTTTATTTTATTTTATTTTTAAACATAGAAAACAGATAGGAATAGTGATTTCAAGGACAAGGTTGTTTCCCCCCACCCACCCCCAGCTTTCTGTCTACTTGGAGAGTCTAACAAACATACTTGAGGGATTTTTTTTTTCTTTATATACGACCTTGACATAGATAATTCACTGGTCATGCAGCCAGCACATGAACAATTTTGAAGTATATTTTGGACAGTGGTTAACCAAGGATAGAGAAAAATAATAGTAGCAAAAATAGTTTGCAATTACTTTTATTTGTTGAGAATTTATTAAAAGCAAGACAAAGTATTAAAGATGTATTAAATACATCTTTATTATATACATTTGAGTCCCTAGAAGAAAGACATGGTACACTGAAACAGGGTAATTTGGGAAAGTTTAATAAAGGAATTATTTACTTGAGGTCAAGCTTTAAGGAAACTAATAAAGGATGGTGGAGTAACCTGGGGCTATTTATCTTGGATCACTCCTAGCACCTAGGCCTAAAGAAGCCTAACATTTGGATAGAACTATAGTGGGAACTCTGGTGGCATAGTGCCTAAGGCATTTGACTGCTAACCAGAAGGCTGATGGTTCAAACCCACAAGCCATTTCTCAGAAGGAAGTTTGGACAATCTACTTCCATAGTGATACCATCATGGAAACCCAAGGAGGGGTTGCTATGGGTTCGATCTGACTCCACGGCAGTGAGTTTGGTTTGGTTTGAAATGATATATCTGTAGCTCTAGAAGAGGACTAGGAGGAGGTGTGGACTTCATTGGGGGTAATGCAGTCGCTAGTCAAACTGAGATCAGGAAGGGAAGATCAGTGGGAAATAAGCATCCCACCTACACTCTCCTGCCTTTCATTCCACCTATCATTCCTGCCACTGGCTAAATTAAGTGAACCTAGATAACAAGGTAACAGTTCAGGCAGGTCTGTCTTATAGAGCATAGATCAAGGTAAATGTCAACATAGATAGCATGGGCTGAAAGGGCAAAAGGGACTATCAGGCACACCTATGAAATTGACATTATTTAACCACTTTAACCTACAAAAACAACAATTTATATGGTCAATATCCTATTATTTCACTTAAACTTCACAACAAACTTGCAACGTATTATTATGTGCCTTAGTTTAGAGTGGGAAATCTTAGACTCAGAGGAATTAAATTTCAGATGAGAGGAGAATACCAAAGAAGAATATGTCTAAACAATCTCTGAAAATACAGACTATCATGTCACTTGACTTCTTTGTTTATAAAGAATAGGAATTTCTTTTCCAAATACTATCTTACTTAAAATTTATCAAAGTCTAGCCAAATTAATAGTTATTACTAACCTAATTCATAATCTCTAAATAGATGATAATACCAAACCACAGAGATGTTAAATTTCTTGTGCAATATTACACAATTAATGAGTATGGAGACTAAGCTTCAAATCTATGTCTTCTGATTGAAAATCTATTTTCTTTTTTTGGAAATATAAAACATTTCATAGACCCACTCTTGGGTTCAGAATAATCCTAACTCTATCATCTCTAAGGTCATTGAGTAAGACAGCTGACAGTTAGTTGAAGAAAATCAAATCTTCTATGAATAAGTAATGTGTTTGTCAAGAACTTGCTAATTGGTAAAATCTGTAATTCTCAAAGGTAATTACTAATGATGTGATGTGTAGTATTTGTTTCTCATTAAAGTTTGTTGCTAGTTTTCTAGTATGATCTTCATAGTGTTTGTTCTCAGTGTTGAGATCTGCAATTCTTGGTTCTCCCCCATCAGGGCCAAAAGTACAGAAACATAGAGGACATCTGTTTGATCTCTGGGGAGCTCATTCTCTCCTTGTACAATTGCACTTGCATATTTGTTGCTTTTCAACTTTATCTTCTATTTAAAACTGAAAATAGAGTTTGGATATTTATATGTGTGTGTGTGTGTGTGTCTATATCTTTCTGTACCTATGCTTATATCTATATCATCTGTATCTACACAGAGAGATAAATGAAAGAGGATGACTACATTGGATCAGTTTGGTTTTGATAGTTTCCTCACAACAATGAAGTCTGACTACACATGACTAGAGAAATGCTAACAAATGTCCACAGCAGAAAAGAAAATAACCAAATGACTTATTTTTGCCTTTCAACTATGAAAGGTTATAACTTCTGAGTTTAACTGTAAATACTAGAGCTAGAAGATGTTAGCTGGGTTACTAGCCTCTACCACTCAAATACCTGCATGGAAGATCTCAAAAATACTTTTCTTTGTTAAAGGACATGGCACAACCTAAGGCTGTGTGCTGTAATTTAAATAAAGAACTATCCTTGATAGGGAATAAATTGATATAATTATTGTCAAAATTACTAAACACTTTTTGTTAATGCAAACTTTAACTTGTAGTTGAACTTTAGCCCTAATGTTGTCTATACTAATTAGGCAAAATAAATCTGTTGCTATCAAGTTGATTGTGATGCATAGCAACAATATAGGGCAGAGAAGAACTTCCCCATAAGGTTGCCAAGGCTCTAATTATTATAGAAAGAGACTGTCATACATACTTCCTTGAAAAGTAGCTCTAACTGCCAACCTTTCAGTTAGAAGCCTTGAACTTAACCACTGCACCACCAGGGCTCCTTATCAGACAAAATAGTTGAAAAAAAGGAAAGTAATTCAGTTAAATCAGTTGACAATATAAATTTCACTTAGGAGAACCTGTGAATTATACTAAGGTTTAGCAAGTGTGAGTTATACATTTGGTATCCTTTTAGGATCTCAGCCACAGTTCCTTAAGCCAGACAGGGGTAGAACAGGAACCAGACATAAGGAAGATCCAAGGGCAGGGCTAGATCCTCACTTTATTCAAAGGTTGATATCTTCAGTTATTTTTAAGGTCAAGGACTTTTTCACTTTCTGTCTCTAGCCTCAATTTTAAATATGCACTTAGTAAATATTTGGAAGGAAAGAATCAGAACTCAGCCCCAAAATAGAGATCAATTAATGTGAGAAAAGGTCATTTAGACAGGCCAAGGTAATGGACAGCAATAGTAAACAATCACCAGCAAATATTCTGATGGCATTTGTGGAGACTTAGAAGAAATTAAAGTTCAGGGACAAAAATCAAGCCACTGGTATATAAGAGTTCAAAGCATCAAGTTCATTATTAAAACTTGGGAACCCTGCAAGGATTTAGTCATGAGGAACTTTGTTTCTGAGGTCAAAAATGAACCTTACTCAAGGTTATTCAATAGTAAGACCTTGAGGTTAAAGTGTTTTATTTAAGTCTCTATGTATATTTCTCTTTTTGAGTGAAGATTAGTTCCAAAGTCTGTGTAGAAGGGCATCTCTTGGCAGAATTTATTTAAGGAAGCATATTTAAGTAAGTTTTTTGCTTGGGTGTGGCTCTATATTAAGGTCGTGACCCGAGTTAGACAGGCAAGGGGTTTGGAGGCTGCTTTTCACTTGGGGGTAGTAGCTATATAGTAATGCTGGGGCCTGAGGTAGGCAGGCCCAGGACTTGTAGGCTGCGTTTTGCTTGGGTGGGCTCCATATTAAGGCAGGGCCCTGAGGTAGGCAGCCAGGGGCTTAGAGGCTGCTTTTCTCTTGTGTGTGGCTCTATATTAAGGCCAAGGATTAAAGTAGGTAGTCCGGGGGCTTGGAGGGTGCTTGAGCGTGGTTCTATATTAAGGCCGGGGCCTGAGGTAGGCAGGCCAGGGGCTTGGAGGCTGCTTTTCACTTGAGTGTGGCTCTATATTAAGGCCAGGGCCTGAGGTAGGTAGGCCCAGAGCTTGTAGGCCGCTTGGAGGTGGCTCTATATTGAGGCAGGAGACAGAGGTAGTCAGTCCTGGGGCTTGGAGCCTCCTTTTCACTTGGGCATGGCTCTTTATTAAGGCCAGGACCTGAGGTAAACAGGCAAGGGGTTTGAAGGCTGCTTTTCACTTGGGAGTAGCTTTATATTAAGCCCGAGGCCTGAGGTAGACAGACCCAGTGTTTGGAGGCTGCTTTTCACTCAGCTGTGGCTCTTTATTAAGGCCAGGACCTGAGGTAGATGGGCAAGGTGCTTACAGGCTGCTTTTGGCTTAGGAGTGGCTCCTTATTAAGGCCGGGACCTGAGGTAGATGGGCAAGGTGCTTACAGGCTGCTTTTGGCTTGGGAGTGGCTCTTTATTAAGGCTGAGACCTGCAGTAGACAGAGAAGGGGTTTGGAGGCTGCTTTTCGCTTGTGGGTGGCTATATATTAAGACTGAGGTCTGTGGTAGCCAGATGCAGAGGGGTTAGGAATAACTAAGGGAGACAAACTTGTCTGTCAGTTTGTCATCCTGTGGTGGCTTGCTGTGAGGCTGAAAGCTATGCCACCATGTTGCAAAATGCCAGCAGATTTACCCATGGTGGAGAGGTTTCAGCAGAGCTTTTGGGCTTAGACAGACTTGGAAGAAGGAAGACACCATCCACTCTCAAACAATTGACCAGTGAAAACCTTATGAATAGCAGTGAAACACTGTCTGATATATTACTGGAAAACTTTATGAACAGTCCTGAAACATTGGCCAACATAGTGCCAGAAGATGAGCCCATCAGATTGGAAGGCACTCAAAATTTGACTGAGGAAGAGATGACTTCTCAGAGTAGAAATGACCTTGACAATATGGATAGAGTAAAGCTTTTGGGACCTCATTGGGTGATGTGGCACAACTAAAAATGAGCAGAAATAGATGCAAGCATCCATTAATAATTGGAACATGGAATGTACTAAGTATGAATCTAGGAAAATTGGAAGTTCTCAAAAATGAAATGGAACACGTAAATATCATTATCCCATGCATTAGTGAACTGAAATGGACAGATTTTGGCCATTTTAAATCATAGAACCATATGATTTACTATGTTGGGAATGACAAATTGAAGAGGAATGGTGTGGAATTCATTGTTACAAAGACTGTTTCAAGATCTGTCCTGAAGCACAATGTTGTCAATTATAGGGTAATATCCATACGCCTAAGGAAGACCAGTTAATACTACTATTATCCAAATTTACACACCAACCACCAAAGCCAAAGAAGAAGATATTGAAGATTTCTACCAACTTTTGAAGTCTGAAATTAATCGAACACACAATCAAGGTTGTTGATTATCACTGGTGACTGGAATACAAAAGTTGAAAAAAAGAAGAGTTTCTGGTAGTTGGAAAATATGCCCTTGTTGATAGAAATAACACTGGAGATTACATGATAGAATTTTGCAAGACCAATGACTTATTCATTGCAAATACCTGTTTTCAACAACATAAGTGATGACTATACATGTGGACTTCACCAGACAGGATACACAGGAATCAGATTGAGTACATATATGGCAAGAGGTGATGGAACAGCTCAGTATCTTTGACTAAAACAAGGTCAGGAGCTGATGGTGGAACAGAACGTCAAATGCTCATATGCAAGTTCAAGTTCAAGTTGAAGATAATTTAAAAAGTCCATAAGAGCCAAAGTATAACCTTCATAACATTCAATCATTGAATACCAAAGACTGAATACCAGAGGAATTGTGAGATGACATCAAGAACATCATCCATGAAGAAAGCAAGAGGTCTTTAAAAGGATGAGAATGGAAGAAAAGACCAAAATGGAGGTCAGAAGAGACTCTGAAACTTGCCCTTGAGCAGAAAGTAGCTAAAAAAAAAAAAAAAAAAAAATAGAAGAAATGACAAGATAAAAGAGCTGAATAGGTTTCAAAAAGCAGCACGTGCAGACAAAACCAATTACTATAATGAAATGTGCAAAGACCTGGACTTAGAAAACCAAGAGGGAAGAACACGCACAGCATTTCTCAAGCTGAAAGAACTGAAGAAGAAATTTAAGCCTTGAGTTATTCTATGGGCAAAATATTAAATGATGCAGGAAGCATCAAAAGAAGATGGAAGGAATACAGAGTCACTGTACCCAAAAGGAGTGGTCAATCTTCATCCATTTCAGGAGGTGGCATATGTTCAAGAGCCAATGGTATTGAAGGAAGAAGTAGAAGCTGCACTGAAGGAATTGGCAAAGAACAGGCTCCAGGAATTTATGGAATATCCATTGAGATGTTTCAACCAGCAGATGCCCCACTGGAGGCAATCACTCCATTATGCCAAGAGATCTGGAAGAGAGCTACCTGGCCAACTGACAGGAAGAGATCCATATTTGTAGCTATTCCAAAAAAGGTGATCCCACAGAATGTGGAAATTATCAAACAATATCATTAATATAATAGGCAAGTAAACTCTTCTTGAAGAAAATTCAAAAATGGTTCCAGCAGTATATTGACAGAGAACTTCCAGAAATGCAAGCTGGATTCAGAAGAGGATGTGGAATGAAGGATATCATTACTGATGCCAGATGTATCTTAGCTGAAAGCAAGGAATACCAGAAAGATGTACACTTGTGTTTTACTGACTATGCAAAAGCATTTGATTGTGTGGTTTATGACAAATTATGGATAACATTTATAAGAATGGAAATTCCAGAGTACTTGACTGTACTCATGATGAACCTGTACATAGATCAGGAGACTGTCATTCAAACAGAACAAGAGGATACTGTGTGATTCAAAATCAAGAAGGAAATGTGTCAAGGTTGTATCTTTTCATCATATGTATTCAATTTGTATGCTGAGCAAATAATCTGAGAAGATGGATTATATGAAGAAAAATGTGGCATCAGGATTGGAGGAAGACTCATTAACAACCTGTGATACGCAGATGACACAACTTTTCTTGCTGAAAGTGAGGATGACTTGAAACACCTACTGATGAAGATTGCAAACTACAGTCTGTAGTATGGATTATACCTCCATACTAAGAAAACAAAAATCCTCACAACTTGTCCAATAAACAGCTTCACAGCAGATGGAGAATGATTGAAGTTGTCAAGGATTTCATATTAGTTGGTTCTACAATCAACACCAATGGAAGCAGCAGTCAAGACATCAGACGATGTATTGCTTTGGGCCAATCTACTGCAAAGGACCTCTTTCAAGTGACCTCTTTCAAGTGATTAAGATCAAAGATGTCTCCTTGAAGACCAAGGTGCACCTAACCCAAACCATGGTATTTTCAGTAACCACATATGCATGTGAGAGCTGGACAATGAACAAGGAAGGTAGAAGAAGAGTTGATGTTTTTGCTTTGCGATGCTGGAGATGTATGCTAAGAGTACCATGGTGTATTATAAAGACTAGCAAATCTGTCCTAGAGGAAGTGCAGCCAGAATGCTCCTTTGAAGTGAGAATGGCCAGACTTTGTCTCTCCTACTTTGGTCATATTTTCAGAAAGAACCATTCCCTGGAAAAGGATATCATGCTTGGTGAAGTTGAGGGTCAACAAAAAAGGGAAGGTCCTCAACAAGATGGCTAGACATAATGGCTGCAACGATGGGCTTAAGTATAGCAAGGACCATGAGGCTGGCACAGGACTGGGCAGTGTCTCATTCTGCTGTGCATAGGGTTGCTGTGAGTCACAGATGACTCGATGGCACCTAACAACAACAATGCAAAGCATATTGATGTTGTATTTGTAGAGAAGGATATCTGGATAGTAATTACAAAGTCCAGAGAAGGAATAGGAATCCGTTGTTAAATGCTCCGAAATGTTTGTGATGCTTTTTGATTTAAAAATTTCCAGATTTCCTAGTGTGATTCTCTGTTTGTACAAGGTACTTGTTTTTAATTTCAGCTGGGGTTGGGGGTGGTTTTCAGCTTTGGGAACATTCTTTGGAAACACAGGGAACACATTTGTCTTTGAGAAACAAAGGCACAATTCTTCCAGTAATCATTTTAAAAGTTAAGAATATTGGGATGCAATTGCTTTGAGTGACTCTTAATTTTCCCTGGCTTCTCTGAAGCACTTACTTAGTTCTATCCAAATGCCTATTCTCACATATTCCAGCTTGTCTTTGCATGTTTCAACAGTTAACATAACCCACTGAATTTGTGGGTATTTATCAAGTTTTAGTGTGTGAACATTTAGAGGTTTGCTCACTAGGCCATTCACTGAAATCTTCTTTTCTGGGCACTGATTTGGGCTAAGCACACAAAGTACATATTGGCTCTTGGGGCAAAGATGTCAGGCTGAAGCTGATAAAAGATTTACTTCAGAGTGTTTTAAAATCACTGAGCTTTGTTATAGAATTATTATAGGCTTTCCCACTGGTATGCAATGATTTATAACCTACTGATAGGCAAGACTCTTTAATTCTGTTCCCATTAATGGACTGAACAATTTATTTTCTGCTTTGTGTTCACACCTGCTCTTGATCAAAGCTGGTTCACATTCTACTCTTGGCTATTTCATGATGCTATATTAATGGTTTATTTGTTCCACTGTGCCAGTAACACAGCAGAGTTTAATAAAATGACCTGTCTAAATACTCCCTTGGCTTTGAATTGTCTTTTTATCAAATTCATATCATGATGTGGGGTTTTCTTGGACTGCAGAATTGCAAATTTCTATGAAAATCTCCCATACAACACTTTACATATTCTAACAGAATTTTTAAAATACTACATGAGGGGGAGAAAAAGTATTTTGTGTTAATCAATATTCTCTGCTGACATACTTTAGGGAATCAGGAGATTCCAGTAGGATTCCTTTGGGATGGGGAAGGTGGATGACTGAAGACAATTTTAGTCTTGTTCTACATATCTTCCTCCTTGATATCAGGTACTGCTAGGACAGAAAGAAAGATACTTCAGCCTTAGTACATTGGGGAAGGTGAGTACTTCTGTCTGAGAAAAGGAATGTCAGGAAAGTTATGAATAAATGCAGCAAAAATAAATCCTGTGATAGCCAAATTAGAAGGGCCAATCTCTCTAAGGAAAATTTAGAAACATAGAATATTTAGTTTTAGGGTTATTATCAAAAACCACCTAGAAGACAGGAATCTCCATTTATTGAATTTATAATCTCTATCACTATGCAATTCTGCCTCTAGTAATATCTAACTTTTATCAAAGCCTTCCTATAGAATATGTACCATTTCAAGACACATATTTTTTAAGAATACTGTTAAAACATGGATTCTGGAGCCAGGGTATTTGGGTTAAAATCACAATTCAACAAATCTGAGGCATGCTAAATTGAGTAAAATAATATCTACTCCAGGTTGTTGTGATATTTAAGCAGATATTCAAGTTGAAGCTGAAGAACAGAAAAAAAGTCAATGAGAGCCAAAGTACAACCTTGATTATATCACATCTGCATTTAGAGACCATCTCAAGAATAAATTTGATGGGTTGCATGCTAATGACCAAAACCAAAGCAATTGTGGGATGATATCAAAGACATACATGAAGACAGAAAAGGTCATTAAAATGACAGGAAAGAAAGAAATGACCAAAATAAATGTCAGAAGAAACACTAAAACTTGCTCATGAATATAGAGTAGCTAAAAGGAATGGAATAAGTAATGAAGTAAATGAGTCAAATAGAAAGGGTGGCACAAAAAACAAAGTAATACATTATAAAGAAATGTGCCAATACTGCATTAAAAAACCCAAAGGGAAGAGCACACTCGGCATTTCTCAAACTGAAAGAACTGATGAAAGAACTCAAACCTCAAGTTGCAATATTGAAGGAATATATGCACAAAATATTGAACAATGCAGGAAGCACCAAAGAAAATGGAAGGAATACACAGAATCACTATACCAAAAAGAATTGGTTAACATTCATCCCTTTGAAGAGGAAGCATATAATCAAGAAGCTATGGTATTCAACAAAGTCCAAACTGCATTGAAGTCACTGGCAAAAAATATTTCATCAGAAATTGGCAGAATGCAAAGTGAAATGCTTCAATAAATAGGTGCAAATCTGGGAGCATTCATTTGTCTATGTAAAAAAAAAAAAAAAAAAAGCATTGAGAGACAGCTAGTTACATGGCCCTTCAACTGGAAAAGATCCATATTTATGCCCATTAAAAAAGAAAAAAAAAAGTGATCCATGAGAATATGGAAATTATTGATCAATATTATTAGTATCACATGCAAATAAAATTTTGATGAAGAAAATTCAAAAATTGCTGCAACAGTACATCCACAGTAAACTACCAGAAATTCAAGCTGGTTTCAGAAAAGAATGTGGAATGAAGGCTATTATTGCTGACGTCAGAAAGATCTTGGGTGAAAGGAGAGAATATTAGAAATATGTTTATGTGTGTGTCATTGACTAAGCAAAGGCATTTGACTATGAGGATTATAGCAAATTATGGATAACATTGAGAAGAATGAGAATTCCATAATACTTAATGTGGTTGTGTGGGATCTGCACATAAACCAAGATGCAGTCATTCAACACAGCAAGGGGATGCTTCATGATTTAAAATCAGGAAAGTTGTGTGTAAGAAATGTATCCTTTCACCATGCTTATTCAACATATATGCCAGGCAAATATAAAGAAGACTGCAGCATCAGGATTGGGAGAAGACTCATTAACATCTGACATATGCAGATGACACAACCCTGATTGCTGAGAGCAAAGAGGATTTGAAGCCCTTACTGATGATTATCAAAAATAACAGTGTTCAGTGTGGATTACACTCAGCATAAAGAAAACAAAAATCCTCACAATTGGACCAATAAGCAATTCATGATAAAAAGAGAAAATATTGAATTTGACAAAGGTTTCATTTTGCTTGGATTCCAAATCATTGCCCATGAGAAGAGCAGTTAAGAAATCAAATGAGGTATCACACTGCGCAAATATGCTGCAAAGGACTTCTTTAAAGCAATAAAAAGCAAATGTGTCACTTTGAGGACTAAGGTGTGCTTGATCCAAGCCATGGTATTTTCAAGTCCTTCCTATGCATGGAAAAGCTGGACAATGTATAAAGAAGACTGAAGAATAATTAATGACTTGAATTATGGTATTGTGAAAGAATACTTAATATTCCATGGACTTCCAAATGAATGAACAAACCTGTCCTGGAAGAATTACAGCCAGAATGTTGCTTAGAAGCAAGAATGGTGAGACTTTATCTCATGTACTTTGAACATGTTATCAGGAGGGACCAGTTCTCGGAGAACAACATTGTTCTGGTTACCTAGTGCTGCTCTGACAAGAAATATACCACAAATGGGATGGCCTCAACAAACAGGAGTTTATTCTTACAATTTGGAGGCTTTAAGTCCAAGTTCAAATTGCCAGGCTCTAGTGGCTGGATAAAAGCCCCTCAACCTTGGATCCAGCTCCGCCTCCTGCTCCCAGCCCACTGGAGCTAGAGGCATTTATTCACTCAGACAGCTTCTGGCTGCTGAGGCTGAGAAGCCTCAACCTTGATAAGTAAAAAGGGACAATCCTGATGTTACCAAACCACACGGCAAGCCATTAACTTAAGTCCATTGTAAGTCCCAAGGTCAGCTGAGCATAGTAGGCTGCTGAGCAATGACACGGCTACATGCAAGGTCCAAGTGTGCCATAGGTTAGAGACCATTCTCAAAGCTTCTCCTTATGTACAGGAAGCACACCATGTACCCAAAGGCAGCTAATCAGCAGCTCACAGTAGATTCCACAATGGAGTTGATTACCAGTCTCATCATGGGGAATACTATATCCAGCTGTCCAGCCACTCACCCGGGCATAGCCAAGTTGACACACAAACATAACCACCACAAACATCATGGTCAGTAAAGCAGAGGGTCAGCAAAAAAGAGGAAGATTCTAAATGAGATGGATTGGATTAACACAGTGGTGGCAACAATGGAGTCAACATAGCAACAATTATGACGATGACACAGCACTGACTGTTTTGTTCTATTGTACATAGTCACTATGAGTTCGAACAATCTCAGTGGCATCTACTAAAAACAATAACATTAGTAAAGCTCATAGCACAGTTCCTTGCATTTAACAAATACTCTGCAAATGGTGAGAATTATTATCGTTGTAACAACATTATGTTGTAGGTATTTTACCATATTTTATAGAAGAAAAATAGAGTATTTGACATAAAGATTGCACCTATATATTTTTGAAGGAAGAAAGGAAAGTGGAAAGGATAAACACAGAGCAACTGTATATTTTGGTGACTGATTATATCAGATTAGTTGTTCAGTACATTTTGCCAATGAGATAATCTGGGCAAAGATTGCACCCCAAACTTCAGCAAAAGTACTGGAAATACATACTTGATGAAAAAAACAAGGAGATTAGTGTATCATCAGTGGACAAACAGACCACCCAAAACATAGAGTCTGCTAATTAAAATTATGTTTATTTATAAAAAACTTCAGGATTTTTAATGCTGTCATTATAAAAATACCAAAAGAAGAGTAGATAATGTATGTCAAGCACATGTCTTTTTCCCTTCCAGGAGTGTTCTTATTCTTGCTCTGCAAATAATTGGCTCTTATCTGTTGTGTCGTTTGTGCTGTGGAGTTGACTCTGACTCATAGCCACCCTATGTACAAAAGAATGAAACACTGTCTGGACCTATGCCATCCTCACATTGCTTGCTATGCTTGAGCCCATTGTCTTGTAGCTACTGTGTTTATCCATCTCATTAAGAGTCTTCCCCTTCTTCATTGGCCCTCTATTTTACCAACATTCTTCTCCAGGACTTAGTACCTTCTGACAATATGACCAAATTACCCAAGATGAAGTCTGGCCAACCTTGCTTCTGAGGAGCATTCCAGCTGAACTTCTTCCAAGACAGACTTGTCAGTTCTTCTGGCAGTCAATGGTATCTTCAATATTCTTTGCCAATACCATAATTCAAATGCACCAATTCTTCTTCTGTTTCCCTTATTCATTGTACAGCTTTCGTGTGCATATGAGGCTATTGAAAAGACCACGGCATGAGTCAGGTGCACCTTAGTCTTCTTTGCTCTTTAACACCGAAAGAGCACTGTTGCAGCAGATTTGCCCAATGTAATATGTCTTCTGATTTATTTACTGCTGCTTTCACTGTCCTAGATCTATCCAAGTAAAATGGAATCCCTGACAAATTCAATCTTTTGTCTGCTTCCTTCTTCACAACAGATCTTAGTCTGGAAGCTCCACTGAAACCTGTACACTATGGGTGACCCTGCTGGTATTTGAAAAACTGATGGCCTGGCTTCCAGCATCACAGCAACACACAAGCCAACACAGTACGACAAACCAACAGACTAGCTGTGGGCTCTTTTTTTCTCCTTAGCTTAAATGATATTTTATCAGTGAGGTCTTATCTGATTTTCTTTCAAGTTACCTTCCCTTTGCAAGGATTCTGCTTGTGTTTGTGAAGTGTTTGGACCAGTTGGGATAAAGCAGCCCTTCCTCAAGATGCTTATACCTATCCAGAAATGGTCTTAATATACCACTTTTCTTATAAAGACAATTTACAGTCATCTGCCAGAAAAATTTTGCAATAAATATATAAACTAGCAATGCTTGTGACATGAGTGATGCCTCCTAGAATTTTGGTGTAGGAGACATGCATGATTGTATGAAATATTCCTGCAGCCTTTTATTCTCTGTCACAACATCAAATTTGTTTTTTGATAGTACTAATTGCATGCTATAGTTATTTGTTGCTTACTTATGTCTGATACTTCCACTAACTTAAAAGCTTCAGGAAGGCAGGGACTGTGTCCATATTATTTACTTTCTTATCATTACCCAAAACAATGACTATTCCATTGTATGTGCTTGAAATTTAATTGTTAAATGAATACATCAATGATAGAATAAATACATCTGTCTAATTTATCTATCCAATATAAATGGATGCAATTTTTAGTAGAACAAATGATTTAATGGCTAGATTATCCATAGCAGTCCATAACATCATGTCTTTTATGTAGTAGAAAATTAATAATTATATGCTGAATAGAATTGAAAGAATTCTTCCAGAATTTTGAGAATTACGACTCATATAAAGCATAGAACTTGCTAGCTAGTGCAAATGATCACAACAACAGCTTAATTCTTTTGCACTGTCAGAGTAAGAATGGGGATATTAGATAACCATGACTATAACAGAACAGAAACCTTGCTTTACTGAGTTTGGTTTTGGGAAGTAAGAGTCACAAGTATTTGGGGCCCACCCTTTTGGCCCTTTACAAGCCTTCTT
>NW_006921611.1:2290620-2303018 GCF_000298275.1 Orycteropus afer afer
AGATTTGGAGGAGAAATGGCTTCTCAACATGTTTTAGGTTAAAGTGACAACACAGTCTCCATGCATTACCCTGAGTTGAGAATGCTGTTCAAGATTATCTATCTAAGATCCCTTTAGACCATAGCAGTCCATGAGTATGATATGTTGCTTTGACTCAGTTTTGCATCTATTAAAAGGGAAATAATGTTGTATGCTTTTTCATATCTTCTTATGAATTTGGTAGATGTATGTGATGACACGCTGAGGAAATCTAAGCCATTCTGGGCTTCCCTAAGTTAACTAAAACAGTAATTTCTAGAACCAAGATTTGTTGATGATGTTTCCTACTCCTCTGACATTAATGAAATAATTAGTTCATGCTTATGTGAGTAAAAGAAGGCTGTAAATTTTCAATCTGAAACACAAAGAGTTATATTATTCAGGATATGTCCAGCAAACCATATTTAGACATAAGAATTTACAACAGAAGAATTTAAAAGCAGATAATTAGTTATAGTTATATAAACGATAGAAAAGTTATTTTTATTAGGTGGTGTTATGTCCGTTTTGACTCATAGTGACCCCATGAACAGTTAAATGAAGCTTGTGAGGTCCTGCATCATCCTCACAATTGCTGCCATGCTCAAGCCCATCATTGCAGCCACTGAGTCAATCCATCTCATTGAAAGTCTTCCCCGTTTTTTTGCTAACCCTCTGCTTTACCAAGGATGATCTCCTTCTCCAAAAACAGGTACCTTCTGACAACATGACCAAAGTACGAGAGACAAAGTCTGGCCATTCTCACTTTTCAGGAGCATTCTGGTTGTACTTCCTCCACAACAGATTTGTTCATTGTTGTAGCATCCCATGATACCTTCTACATTCTTCGCTGACAGCACAATTCAAATGCGTCAATTCTTCTGCTGTCTTCCTTATTCATTGTCCAGTTCTCACATGCAGATGAGGCTATTGAAGATATCATGGCTTGGGTCAAGCATACTTTAGTCCTCAAAGTGAGATTTTTGCTTTTTATTACTCTATAGAATTCTTTTGCAGAAGATTTGTCCAGCATAATACATCGTTTGATTTCTTGACTGCATGAATGTTGATTGTGGATCCAAGTAAAATGAAATTCTTGACAACTTCAATATTTCCTCTATTTATCATGAAGTTGCTTATTGCTCCAGTTGTTAGGAATTTTGTTTTCTTTATGTTGAGGTGTAATCCATACTGAAGACTATTGTTTTTGATCTTCATCAGTAAGTGCATCAAGTCTTCTTTATTTTCAGCAAGTAAATTGTGTCATCTGTATATTGCATGTTGTTAATAAGTCTTCCTCCAATCTTGGTGCTGTATCCTTCATATAGCTGAGCTTCTCAGATTATTTTCTCAGCATACAGATTGAGTTAATTACACACGTGAAAGGAGAACATAGAAGTTAAAAAATTCACAGGGAAGCCACTTAGAGGGAAGTCAAGAGTAACAGAAGCAGGGCATCACATTACTTGAAACTAAGATCAAGATCAAGAGGTCACAGCAGACGCTAGACCTATGATGAATATGTTAGGTGGAAGCTGGAAGGGTGAAGGAAATACAGCTGTCTATGAGAATGCTATCTGAAGGGAAGATAAGCAGTAACCTGGGTATTCTTTTCTTTCCCCCTTCAATTTTCTGCCAGGACCTCCTACTGACTAAACACAGCTGGAAACAGGCTGAAACAGCAGCCTGGAAAACGCAATCAGCAGGGGTCAGCCTGTCTGTACTCTGCAATACTGAATAGAGCAAGGGAAGCAGAAGCAATTGATCTGAAGGCAAACAGGCCTGGGACTGGCACAAGTATTTCTCACACATTAGCTAATAAGTAAATATCTAAACACATGAGAAATTCACAGGGATTGGACTTTCCCTCTCGTACAACAAAGTATATTTCACTAAATTATTACTGTGCTGTGACTAAATCTGATACCAGACCTAGAAATATAAAAATATAGAGACTTTAATATATGATCCATTTTGACTATTACAGTGACCAAGAGAGCTGAATCCTTGTACATTCAGCTCAGTTGATTGTTAGCTGGCCAATTAATAAGAGGTTTGAAAATATAACATGAGAATATAACCACAACCATATATAGGTCTGGCAGATGATAATCTTACATGTAGAATTTTTATGTACTATAAAAATGTCCATCATATTCAGTTTAAAGCTAACAGGGGGCAAAGTTAGGATAACTTCTTAGCCACAACTAAGCACCTTGAGGGAGTAAGTCACTGGGCCTGTGAGCTGGCAACCATGGTCATGGGGGACATCAAGCTCAACTGGCACAGCATAGTATACAAAAATACTGTTCTTTATCTTACTTCAGTGATTAGTGACTGGGGTCTTAAAAGCTTGCTAGTGGCCATCTAAGAGACAACTATTGTTTTATCCTGGTCCAGAGCAAAGAAGAGTAAAGAAAATCAAAGCCATATGGAAACAGGCCAAAAGACTAATGGACCATGAGACCCTCAGTTTAAATGACCTTAAGACCAAAGAACTAGATGATGCTCAGCTACCAATAACAATCACTTGGGAAAGAACAAAAACTGGAGATCTTGGATAGAGCGGGAGAAAAACATGAAACAAAACTGAAATTCATACCAAAAAAGACCACACTTACTGTTCTGATAAAGACTGGTGAAATTCCCAAGACTATGGCCTCAAGTAATGCTTGGAGCCTAGAATTGAACTCACGCTGTGGCTTAATTTTAGCCAAACAATAAACTAGACTACGAGCTGAACTCCTACACTAGGCGGATGCACTCCTGAGAACAATCAACCATGGAAAATGGGAAGGATAGAATTTACCCCAGGGGAAAGGCAGGGAGTTAGGAATGCATAAGCAAGAAGGACATAAGGAAGAAGTATCCACAGGAAGAAAGTGAGAGGAGAGCTGTTATGCTGTGAGGAATGTAATCAGTGTCACAAAACAAAATGTGTTTAAACTATTGAATGTGAAATGAATCTGCTTTGTAAAACGTCACCTAAATAACAGGAAAAAAAGAAAGAAAGAAAGAAAGAAATTGACCTTGCCAATTTATCCCATCATATGGTGGTAAGTAAAATGAATGCTAACAGTCTGAAGGATCAGGAAAAAAAATTGAAATGACCTTGACAATACTAAGATGGAGTTGAATAGTGAAAAATACAATGCTGAACTGTGCACAAAAAAATGAAGCTGTAATGGAAGGCATTATATAGAAAAAAAATCTTATTTTGATAGGGGACTAGGGTGGCATTTGCCTAAACTAACAAGAAAATTAAAGTAAAAAGCAATGTGTTATTTTATGAACATATCTCTTTAAATGTAAAGTGAAAATGAGAATTGAAATAAACTACTTTGGAAGACTACTTTGCCTTGTTTTCATGTTAACTGGTGAAAGTTAACCTAGTTGTCATGGTATGTTTCAATAGCATCTTCACCAAGAAGCTTGCTTTCTTCCAATTTTTAATTGGATGCAACGCTGCAACAATTTATTTGTGTTTATGTTAAAACATTTATTATATCAGACCTTTAATAATGCTATAATGATTAATCTCATATACTATAAACTACTTGAGTAAAACTATTGTGGTCAATACATTTTGGCATCCATGATAGCATTTGTATAGCAGGTTTTCAGTAATTTTTCTTTAGATTGCATACAGGATTGTATATTTGTTATTAGTGTCATCATTATTTAAATGCTTACAGATGCTCTCCACACTTGAAACACCTACATGGAGCTTGAAATGACATTTAGCTTATATTTCTTCAATCATTTATGCTGCCTTGGTTGATTGATGAAACTTTTTATTGAAATATCATATACATACAAAGTGCCCATACTTTAAGTATTCAGCTTCATAATTTTTCACTAACTGAAAATAGCTATACAACCAGTAGTCAGATATAAAAAATCAGCTGGTTCCCCCTGATAACATGTCCAATGTACATGAGATGAAATCTCATCATCCTCACTTCTAAGGAGAATTCTGGCTGTGCTTCTTCCAAGACACATTTGTTCATTCTTCTGGCAGCCCAAGGCTTATTCAATTTTCTTTGCCAACACCATATGTCAAAGACTTCAGTTCATCAGTCTTCCTTGTTCATTGTTCAGCTTTTGCATTTATATAAGGCAATTGAAAATACTATAGCTTCGTTCAGGCACATTCATAGACCTCAAAGTGGCATCTTTGCTTTTTTTAATGTTAAAGAGGTCTTTACAGCAGATTTGCCAATGCAATACATCGTTTTATTTCTTCAATGTTGTTTTCATGGGCATTTATTATAGATCAAATGTTTTTGTTGTGTTGTTGTTGTTGTTGTTGTTATGTGCCGTTGAGTCAGCCCCGACTCATAGCGACTCCTCCTTGGGTTTCCGAGGCAGTATCGCTACGGAAGTAGGATTGCCCAACCTTCCTTCCGAGATTTGTTGTGTTGTTTCCGAGTTGTGTTGTTAGGTGTTATCAAGTCAGCTCTAACTCATAGTGCCCCTATGTACAACAGAATGAAACACAGCCTGGTCCTGTGACAGCCCCATGATCCTTGCTATACCTGAGCCCATCATTGTAGCCACTGTGTCAATCTATCTTGTTGAGAGCTTTCTTCTTTCTCATTGACCCTCCACTTTATCAAGCATGATATCCTTCTCCAAAGAATGATCCCTTCTAACAACATGACCAAAGTAGGTCAGATGAAGTTTGGCTATTCTCTCTTCCAAGGAGCATCCTGGATGCACTTTTTCCAGGACAAATGTGTTACTTCTTTTGGCAGTCCATGGAAATTTCAGTGTTCTTTGCCAATACCATGACTCAAAAGCATCAACTCTTCTTTAGTCTTCCTTATTTATTGTCCAGCTCTCATATGCATTTGAGGTGATTGAAAATATCATGGCTTAGGTTAGGCACTCCTTAGTCTTCAGAGAGACATCTTTGCTCTTCAGCACTTTAAAGAGAATTTTTGCAATAGATTTATCAAGTGCAATACATAGTCAGAAGTCTTGACTGTTGCTTCCATTGGTGGTGATCGTGGAACCAAGTAATATGAAATCTTTGCAAACTTCAGTCTTTTCTCCATTTATCATGATGCTGCTTATTGGTCCAGTTGTGAGGATTTATGTTTTGTTTATGTTGAAATGTAATCCATACTTCAGACTGTAGTTTTTAATCTTCATCAGTAAGTGCTTCAAGTTATCCTCACTTTCAGCAAGCAAAGTTGTGCCATCTGCATATCATAGGTTGTTAATGAGTCTTCCACCAAAGCTGATGTCATGTTCTTCTTCATATAGTCTAGCTTCCTGGATTATTTGCTCAGCACACAGATTGAATAAGTATGGTGAAAGGATTCAACCCTCACACACTCTCTTCCTGATTTTAAATCACATAGTATCCTCTTGTTCTGTTCAAATGACAAGTTCCTGGTCTATGTACAGGTTCCTCATGACCACAATTAGGTGTTCTGGAATTCCCATTCTTCTCAGTGTTAACCATAATTTATTATGATCCACATAATTGAATGCTTTTGCATAATCAATAAAACATAAATAAACATCTTTCTGGTATTCTTTCCTTTCTGCCAAGATCCATCTGACATCAGCAATGACATTCCTCATTCCACATCCTCTTCTGAATCCAGCTTGCATTTCTGGAAGTTCTCTGTCAATATACTGCTTCAACTGTTTTTGAATTATCATCAGCAAGATTTTACTTGCATGTGATATTAATGATATTGTTTGATAATTTCCACATTCTGTGGGATCATCTTTCTTTGGAATGGGTACAAATATGGATCTCTTCCAGTCAGTTGGCCAGATAGCTGTCTTCAAAATTTCTTGGCATAGATGAGCAAGTGCCTCCAGCACAGCATTTGTTTGTTGAAACATCTCAATGGGTATTCTGACAGTTCCTGGAGCCTTGTTCCTCACCAATTCCTTCAGTGAAGCTTTGACTTCTTCCTTCAATACCATTGGTTCTTGATCATGTGCCATCTCCTTAAATGAATGAACATCAACCAATTCTTTTGGGTACCTTCCATCTTTTGATGTTTCCTGCATCATGCCATATTTTGTCCTTAGAATCTTTCACTATTGCAACTCAGGGCTTGAATTTTTTCTTCAGTTCTTTCAGCTTGAGAAATGCCATGCATGTTCTTCCCTTTTGGTTTTCTAACTGCACATTTCATTATAATTATTGCCTTTGTCTTCTTGAGCTGCTCTTTGAAATCTTGTATTTGGCTTTTTTGTCTTGTCATTTTTTTTTTTTTTTTTTTTGCTTTTAGTTACTCTCCATTCAAAGGCAAATTTCAGAGTCTCTTCTGACTTCCCTTTTGGTTTTCTAACTGCACATTTCATTATAATTATTGCCTTTGTCTTCTTGAGCTGCTCTTTGAAATCTTGTATTTGGCTTTTTTGTCTTGTCATTTTTTTTTTTTTTTTCATTTGCTTTAGTTACTCTCCATTCAAAGGCAAATTTCAGAGTCTCTTCTGACATCCGTTTTGATCTTTTCTTCCTTTCCTGTCTTTTTAATGACCTTTTGCTTTCTTTGTGAATGATCTTGATGTCATCCTACAATTCCTCTGATTTTTGGTCATTGGTGTTCAATGCATCAAATCTATTCTTTAGATGGACTCTATATTCAGAAGGTTATAATCAAGGTCATATTTTGGCCTCATGAACTTGTTTGTCTTCAACTTGAACTTGAACTTGCATATGAGCAGTTGATGGTCTGTCTGTTCCATAGTCAGCTCCTCGCCTTGTATTGATTGAAGATATTGAACTTCTCATTCACCTCTTTCCACAGATGTTGTCAATCTGAATCCTATGTACTCCAACTGGTGAAATCCACATGTGTAGCCACCATTTTTGTTGTTGAGAAAAGGTATTTACAATGAATAAGTCATTAGTCTTGTAAAATTCTATCATGCAATTTCCAGCATTGTTTCTATCACCAGAGCCATATTTTCCAACTACCAGTGATTCTTCTTTGTTTCCAACTTTTACATTTCAATCATCAGTGATAATCAATGTATCTTGATTGTATGTTTGGTCAATTTCAGACTGAAGATGTTGGCAAAAATTTTCAATTTCCTCATCTTTGTTTTTGGGTTTGGTGTATAAATTTGAATAATAATAGTATTAACTGGTCTTTTTTGCAGGTGTATGGATATTATTCTATCACTGATAGTGTTGTACTTCCAGATAGATTTTGAAACATTCTTTGTCAGTATGAATGCCATGACATTCCTCTTCAATTTGTCATTCCCAGTATAGTGCATCACATGGTTGTTTGATTCAAAATGGCCAAAACCAGTCCGTTTCAGCTCACTAATGCCTAGGATATTGATCTTTATGAATTCCATTTCATTTATGCCAACTTCTAATTCTTCTAGATTCATACTTTGTACACTCTATGTTCCAGTTATTAATTAATTTTTGTAACTGTTTCTTCTCATTTTGAGTTATGCCACATCAGCAAATGGAGGTCCAGAAAGCTTTACTCCATCAACATCATTAAGGTCCACTATACTTTGAAGAAGCAGCTTTTCTCCAGTCATATTTTGAGTGTCTTCCAACCTGAGAGGTTCATCTCCTGGCACTATATCAGACAATATTTCAAGGTTACTTGTAAAGTTTTCCACTAATATAGCAAACAGTGTGTACTGCTTTTCAGAAGGTTGTCACTGGTCAAGTTGAGAAGTGGTTGGCCCCTTCCTTCTTCTAAGTCTGCTTAGTCTAGAAGCTCTGCTGACACATATCCAACGTGGGTGACCCTGCTGGTATTTGAAATACTGATGAGATAGCCTCCAGCCTCACAGCAACACACAAGACACCACAGTACAACAAACTGACAAAGGAGTGGTGAATGGATCCAATCATAAGTATATCTTAATTCTTTTATGGTTAGTTGTGAGAATACAACTGATGTACTAATCTAGTATCTTGTGATCTTGCTAAATTTAGCAATTTTTTTTTTTTTTTCCTGAGAATTCTCTGTCAGCTCTGGTAATTGTATATTTTCAAGATTTTTTTTTTTTTTTTCATTTCATTCTGATCAAATTAGTATTAGTGTAAATGTATTGTAAATGTATTATATTTGAATGCCTACAAGATCCAAAAGGATGATCTCTTTCTTTAAATTTCTAATATAGATAATTAAGCTTTTTCTTTTTTTCTTCACTGGGTTTTTGTTAGAATGTTATCAAATTTGTGAACTACTTTAAAGAATTAACTTTTATATTTTGTGATTTCTTTCTATTGGACATTTGTACCCTCCCCACTGTTTTCTCTCTTTATGTTTATCTTTTTAAAGTTTCTTTGGATTAGTATTCTCTTTATTACATCCTCTCTTCTTGAGCAAGAACTTTCATTCATTCTATGTTCAGCTTTTTTTTCCCCCCTAATATGTAAATTTAAGGATATAAATCTGCCTTTTATCAATACTTCAGCTGCATCTCACAAGTTTGGTTAATGTGTTTTTTTTTTTTTTTTTAATTATTATTTAATTATCATGTATTTTAAAATATTTTCTAATTTCAATTTTGATTTCTCCTTTGAGTCATGGATTTAATAATAATAATGTGGATAATTCCCACAAAATGGGGTTTTCTAATTATCTTTTTGTGATCAAAGCTCATATTATGAAAGGTATCAATCATTTGAATTGTGTTGAGGTTTTCTTTATGACCCAGAATATAATGAATTTTGGTAAATACATGCACTTGAAAAGAATGTCATTATTGAGTGCATTATTCTAAAAAAAGTAAGTCAATTTATTTAAGTATGTTGTTTCTGTTGTTAGATCTATGTCTCCATTGATTTTCTTCAATTGTTTTTCATCAGTAAGAAAAGTTTTATGAGTTTGGTAGCTATCCATTAGAGTATGTAGATATTACTATCATGGTATTTCCTTATTAGTTGAACCCATTTCCTTTAAGGAATGTACCTGTTTATTTATTTATTTGGTTGTTTATTTTTATTAGAAATCTATTGAGATATAATTCACATAACATACAATTCACTCTTTAACGTGTATAATTCAAAGTGTATTTAGAGAAGAAGATTCAGGATGAAGAACTAGGCAGATATATAATCCAGACCCTCTACAACAAAGACTCAAGAAATCAAATGAAACATATATGGATGACAACCCTGGAACCCAGAGCTTCATGGGAAAGGATGAAGAAGGAGATCAAACAGTGATTAGAGGAGGAGACTGAACATAAACAGAGAACAAGGAGGCCTCCAGAGTGAACTGCTAACTGGCACAATGTGACCATATTGAATTATTCCAAACAGAGTTCTGATTGGGCAGATAACCAGGCTCTACTCTCTGGCACACACATCAGTGATCAGCAACCAGAGAGGTTAATTTGCACAACCTTCCTGTGACCAGAGGCATGTACTACCACTCTCCATGCACCTGACAGCTGGTCAAACCCAATCTGCAACTGCCAGTGCTATGCTGTTTTTTATGTTTTGTTTTAATGATTCCTTTTCTGTTTTCTTTGTTTTTCTTTTTAGGTCTTCCCTCCTTACCCCTCTTGTTTTTTTCCTCTTTCTTTTTTGTCTTCTTTTTCTGTACCCTCACTTTTTTTTTTTTTTTTTGATCCTGCAAAGCAGGTATCCAACCCATCTCCACATAAGTGATGCATACTCCCACAATGCAGAGCTGCACTTCTGATTCCATTGTTTTTGACATCGAATGCTTAAACTAATATTGTGACAGTTTTTTTTTTCCTTCTCTATTTTCTTTTCTTCTCAGTGCTTCCCTTTCTTTTGTCTTTATTTTTATTTTCTTCCTCTTTCCTCGCCCTTTCTTGTTAATATTTTTCTTAACCTGCCGATGCTTTAGACTGCTAACCAGAAGGTCAGCAGTTTGAGCCCACCAGCCACTCTGCAGGAGAAAGATGGGATAGTCTGCTTCCATAAAGACTTACAGCCTTAGAAATCCTATGGGCTGAATCAACTTGATGTCAGTGGATTATTTAACCTGTGGAACAGGTGCCAGCCTCCTGCCACATCAGAGGTCAAGATCTGATTTTGTCCCTCCATAATCTACTCTGTGTACTCCTTTGGAGAGAGCACTGCATTCCCACCATAGGGTTGTTTGGCAGCTAACATGTATGTGGTACTGTGATTACTGTAATGCTTTCTTTTCCTTTATTTTCTCTTCCTCTTAGGTGCCCTTCCCACATTTTTCTTTCTCTTCCTCTCTCCCTTTTTTCCTTTTTTTCACTAGAAGTCAAGAGACAGTTACCCTACCCAGACATACCACCACAACTGCCAAACCATAGGTCAATGCCAACATCCATTCTAGAACCACTGACTCAGTGAAAGGCCATAACCAATACCCTTCCAGCCTGCCTTATATCAGCTGCTCTACACATACTGTGATCAAAGACTTGCACTCACAACCCCACCTCCTACAAAATCCACCTAGAGACAGGTGATAAGTACCTCAGTGCTGACAAACAAATAACCACAGTAGTACACTTACTCAATTGCTCTTATACATTAAAAGATAACAATATAAAATAAATAAATGAAAGTGAAGCAAACCAACATACATTTGACAAATATAATAACACCAATATGTCTCAGAGAAAATAGAGAACTTCAAATCACACACACACACACACACACACACACACGCACACACATACATCAAGCAAATGGCCAAAATACAGGACCAAAAAATCTTCCAGAAAAATATGCTACCTCATAAAAAATTCAACAGAATTGTATTTAGGTAGTTTAAGTAAAATGAAATAAATATTAAGGAAACCAAACAAGAAAATCAAGGAAAACACAGACAAAAGTGTAGAAGAATTGAAAAAACAATACAAGAAGAAATTGACAAAATAAATGGAAAATTACAAACTATACAAAATCAGCAAATACAAAGCCAGAAGACTAATACTAAAATTTCTGACATATATAATCCAGTGAAAGGACTAAGAGTGTAATTGAATCAATGGAAAATAGAATTAGCAAAACTGAAGACAAATATTATCAAGATGAATTACTTATGTGTGACTGGAATCCCAGAACAGGAAGAGACAAAAATAAATAAATAAATAAAAGCATGGAAAAAGCCGTTGAAAATTTGTTGAAAGAAAACATCCCTAATGTGATGAATGATGAGAATACATGCATTGAAAAAGCTCAACAAAACCCAAATAGAATAGATTCCAAAAAGAAAATTAACAACATATATCATAATCAAACTTTCCAAATCCAAAGACAAAGAGAGAATCCAGAAAGCAGCTGGGAAAAATAAATTAAAAGTTACTGTGGTAGTTAAGGAACTCTCGCAGCATAATGCCTAAGGTACTTGACTGCTAACCAGAAGGCTGGTGGTTCAAACCCACCAACAACTTCTCAGAAGGAAGGTTGGGCAATCTACTTCCATAGTGATACCACCTTGGAAACCCAAGGAGGGGTCATTATGAGTTGGGTTGAACTCGATGGCACATAAAAACAACACCAGTGGTAGTTACGTTTGTGTGTCAATTTGGCTGGGCCTGGATGAGTGGCAGGGCAGCTGGATGTAGTATTCTCCTTAATAATCAACTCCATGGTGGAATCTACTGTGAGCAGCTGAGTAGCACCCTTAGAGATGTGGCCTGTTTCCTATAAATAAGGGAAACCCTTGGGGAACAGTCACTAGCTAATAGCATGCTTGAACCCTACATGTAACTGAGTTCAGCAGCCTGCAATATTCTACCAATTTGGGGACTTTTAATGAACTTGAATTAATGTCTTGCCATGTGGTTTGGTGCTATTGGGACTATGCCTTGTTACTTGTTGACCTGGGGCTAGTTAGGCTCAACACCCAGCAGCTGAGAGAAGAAAAACTTCTAACTTCAGTACGCCAGGAGCAGGAGTCAGAGCTGAAGCTCAAGGCTGAGGGGCTTTCATCCAGACCCTAGAACCTGACACTTTGAACTTGGATTTAAAGCCTCCAAACAGTAAGAGAATATACTCCTGTTTGTTCAAGCCATCACATTTGTGGTATATTCTTGTCAGAGTGGCACTAGGTAACCAAAACAGTTACCTACAAAAGTTACCTAAAATAAAACTAAGCTCTGATTTCTCACAAAAACCATGTAGGCAAGAAAGCAATGGGATGACATATATAAAACACTGAAAGAAAAAATTGCTGACCAAGAATTACATATCCAGCAAAACTGTCCTCCAAATATGATGGCAAATTAGAACATTTCCAGATAAATAGAAATTAAGAGAATTTGTAAAAACCAGACCAACATTGCAAGATGTGCTAAAGGGTGTCTTTCAGACATAGAACAAATAATGGCGTACAGCAATCTGAAATTAAGATACATGCTAACATCAACTAGAAACCAACACAGATAATAAAATTCTTAAAAAAAAAAAA
>NW_006921611.1:2303590-2308874 GCF_000298275.1 Orycteropus afer afer
TCAGTTGGATTCCTCTACACCAGCAAAGAGATTTCTGAAAAAGAAATTGGGAAATTAATACCATTTACAATAGCTACCAAAATAAATAAATATACAAAATACTTGGGAATCAATTTTATCAGAGACACAAAACTTCTGTGCAAAGAAAGCTATAAAAGACTACTTCGAGAAACCGTAAGAGATCTAAATAAATGGAAGAACATACTATGCCTGTGGATAGGAAGAATGAACATTGTGAAAATGTCAATTCTACTGAAAGCAATCAATACATTTAATGCAATCCCACTCCAGATCTCATCAACAATTTTTAAAGATATGGAGAAACCAAACAATAACTTAATATGCAAAGAAAAGAAACCTCAGATAAGCAAAGCATTATTGAAGAAGAACAAAGTAGGAAGTCTCACACTGATGGATTTCAAAACCTCCTATACAGCCACAGTAGACAAAACTGCCTCATATTTGTATAATGACAGATACATAGACCAATGGAATAAAACTGAGAACCCAGAAACAGATCCATTGACCTATGTCAGCTGATCTTTGACAAAAGGCTGAAATCCATTAAATGGGGGAAGAGATTGTCTGTTTAATAAATGGCACTGGCAAAACTGGATATCCATTTGCAGAAAAATGAAACAAGATCTGTACCGCATACCATATACAAAAACTGACTCCAGATGGATCAAAGACTTAAATGTGAAACCTAAAGCTATAAAATTCCTCAAGGAGAAACTAGGGACAAATTTAGGGGCCCTAACATATGGCATAAATGGACTATCAATAATAACCCAAAATGCACAAACAGCAGAAGAGAATTTAGATGAATGGGACCTTCTGGAAATTAAATTTTTATCTGCTTCCAAAGACTTCTCCAAAAGAGGAAAAAGAGAACTTACAAATCAGGAAAAAATATTCAGCAATGACATATCTGACAAAAGAATTATCTTCAGAATTTATAGAAAATTCCAGCATCTTCATAGCAAAAAGACAAATAATCCATTTAAAAATGGGCAGAAGACATGAATAGACACTTCACCCAAGAGGATATTCAGGCAGACAACAAATATATGAAGAAATGTTCATAATCATTAGCCATTAGAGAGATGCAAATCAAAACAATGAGACACTATTTTGCCACAGCACTAGTAGCAAAGTTCAACAGACAGAAAATAACAAATGCTGGTGAGGAAGTGGAGAGATTGAGACTCTCATACACTGCTGGAGGGACTGTCAAATGATTCAACCACTGTGGAAAGCAGTATGGCCATTCCTTAAAAAGGTGGATTTAGAAATCCCATTAGACCCAGCCATTCTATTACTGGTATATATCCTAAAGAAGTGAGAGCCATGACAAGAAGAAATATTTGCACACCCATGTTCATCACAGCACTATTTACAATAGCCAAAAGATGGAAACAACTTAGATGCCCAACAACAGAAGAATGGATATCAAAATATAGCACATACTCACAATGGAATACTGTGCAACCCTAAAGAATAATGTAGAATTGTCAAAACACTTCACAACTTGGATGAACTTGGAGGACATTATGCTGAGTCAAATAAGTGAATCACAGAAGGACAAACATTGTATTAGTCCATTAGTGTAAAAAGTCAAGGAAAGGTTTATATAAGGAAGGGAATTTTCTTTGTTTGTTACAAGAAGTGGGAGGGGAGGGGAGGGAACCTTGTTAGATAGGTAGAGACAAGTATTGATTTGGGTGAAGGGCAATGTACCAAATATGAGTGATCAACATGGTGGCCTTGAGGAAGAAGAAGGCATAGACAGGTACAGGGGAGGTACATAAAACAAACATGAACTTTTTTGTACATACAGTACTGCATTGTCAGTAAAGGCAAACATTGATATACAGGTGGATAGATAGGTGGACAGGGTGAAAGTATTAGGTATGTATATGCAGAAGGGATTGTGCCCAAGACTATGTTGGCAGACAATGTATCCACAAATGTCTTTGTGTGGTTTGTAAGAATTCCCCGGTATATAGTGGAGCTGACAAAGAATATTTTTGTATTAACTTCTTGGCCACAGCCAGCTACCCAGAGGGAGTGAATTGTTGGACCTGTTGGCTTGGGACCATAGTTGCAGGGGACATCAAGCTCAATTGGCATAACATACTACCCAAAACATCATTCCACATCCTACTTTGGTGAGTAGTGACTGAGATCTTAAAAGCTTGCAAGTGGCCACCTAGATGCAACAATATGTCTCTCCTCATCCAGAGCAAAGAAGAATGAAGAAAACAAAAGACACATGGAAATGGTTAGTCCAAATGACTGGTACACCATGCAGTACTCAGCCTATACAACTATGAAACCAGAAGAACTAGATGTTGCCTAGCTTCTACTGTCAACCACTCAGAGGGGGATCTCTGTAGGAGATCCTGGATAGAGTGGGAGAACAATGTGGAGCAAAATTCAAAATCATTAAAAAGAAAAAGAAAAAAAAAAAAGAGACCAGATTTGCTTGTCTGGTAGATCCTGATGGAACCACTCTGACTATAGTCCCTACCTGCCATTCAGATCTGGAACTGAACTCACTCCTATGGCTTCCAGCCATACAAAAGACAAGCATATGAGCTGAAAATTTACAATAGATAGAAAAACTCCTTGGAGAGATCAATCATGGGAGAACAGAAAGGCTATGTATGCACAGGGAGACAGCTCAGGGGGTAGAAGTGTATGAGAGGGAAGGACACAGGGAAGAGGTAACTATGGGGAGGAAGTGAGAGTGAGAGAGGAGCTGTTGCATTGTGTGAAATTGTAGTTAATGTCAGGAGACAAAGTGTATGTGAGCTGTTCGTTGTGTGGAAAGTGAATTTTTCTGTAAATTTTCACCCAAATCACAATAATTTTTTTTAAATAAAATATTTTAAAAAAATTAACGATAAGGAAATTGTAAGCAAAAGCACTAAGCACAGAAAAATAAAGGGGATAAAAAAGCCATCAGTATCACATACACACAAAAAGCAGTAAATTCTTACCTATCAATAATTCAGTTGAATGCCAATGGATTAAATGCATCAGTTATGAGACAGAGAGTAGCAGAATTGATTGGAAAAAAAAAAAAAAATGATTCACAACTCTGATGCCTACAAGAAACACACCTTAGACACAAGGACAAATATAAGCTACAAATCAAAGGACAGAAAATCATATATCAAACAAATGGCAATCAAAATGTAGGAACTACAATATTACTTTCTGATAAAATACACTTCAAAGCAAAAAACAGGAAAATATTCAAGGAAGAACATTGTAAACTGAAAATCTAACAAGTGGACATAACCACAATAGATATCTACACAGCCAATGAAAGGACTCCAAAATACATAAATCAAACTTCAACATAATTGAAAAGAAAAAAAACAAATAACTCCACAATAATAGGAGGATAGTGTAATATGCCACTTTCAATGAAGAACACACCAACTAGAAAGAAAAAAAGATACAGAATATCTGAACAACACAATCAATGAGCTAGAACTCAAAAACCTATATAGAACACTCCACCCAACAATAGCGCACTATAAATTCTTTTCTAGTGCACACAGAGTATTCTCCAGAATAGAGCATACGTTAGGCTAAAAAGTAAGCCTCAATAAATTTAAAAATACTGAAAACTTCCTCTCAGCTTCTTCTCCTCTGACAATATTATAAAATAAGAAATCAACAAATCAAATTAATAAGGAAGAACAAGGAAAAAAATCCAATGCATAGGAACTAGATAATAAACTGCTTAAAAATTACTGGGAAATAGAAGAAATTTTTTTCAAAAAAATGAAATAAAGCAAAATTTATTGAATAAAATAATGAAAACATAACATAATAAAATCTTTGGGACACAGCAAAAGCAGTTCTCTGAGGACAAATCATAGAAATAAACATACAAATCAAAGAATAAAGAACCAAAATCAATAACATAACCAAACATCCCCAGCAATTAGAAAAAGAACAACAAAAACAGCCTGCAGTCAGCACAAAAAAGAAGATAGTAAAGATTTGAGCAGAAGTAAATGGAACAGAAAAAGGATAAACAGAAATAATCAACAAGCACCGACGTTGATTCTTTGAAGGATTAATAAAACTGACAAAATACTGACAATTTTAACAAAGAGAAAGAAGAAGATGCAAATTAACGTGAATAAAAAATGCATTAGACAATGCCACAACAGAACTAGCTTAAATAAAAAGCATAATAGCAGAATACTCTGTAGAGCTATTGTTGTTGTTGTTGTCGTTATGTGCCGTTGAGACCCGACTCATAGCGACCCCTCCTTGGGTTTCTGAGGCAGTATCACTACGGAAGTAGATTGTCCCATCTTCTTTCTGAGGAGTGGCTGGTGGGTTTGAACCCCCAGCCTTCTGATTAGCAGTCAAGTGCCTTAGGCACTATGCTACAGAGCTCCCTGTAGAGCTATACTCAAACAAATTTAAAAATGTAAAAATGAACAAATTTCTAGAAAAAAATTATTCCTAGTGGGGAGAGACTCAATACATTCCTCTTATGAATGGGAAACCAAGTTCCTCGTTATAACCCACCTGTCAGTATGTCATACTGCACTGGTTTGTGTGTTGCTGTGAGGTTGGAGGCTATGCTACTGACATTTCAAATACCAGCAGGATCATTCATGGCGGACAGATTTCAGTGGAGCTTCCAGACCAAGACTCAGAAGATAGAAGGGGTCATCTACTTCTCAAAGAATTGTCCTGTGAAAACCTTATGAATAAGCAGTGAAACATGATCTGATATATTACTGGGAAACTTTACGAATAACTCTGAAACATTGTCAGATACAGTGCCTGAAGATGAGCCCCTCAGATCAGAAGGCCCTCAAAACATGACTGAGGAAGAGCTGCCTCCTCAAAGTAGAGTTGACCTTAATGATGTGGATGGAGTAAAGTTTTCAGGACATCCATTTGCTGATGGGGTATGACTCAAAATGGGAAGAAAGTGTTGCAAATGTCCATTAATATTTGGAAAGTGGAATGTATGACGTATGAATGTATCACAGTTGGAAATTTAAAAAAGAGTGGAAAGCATAAATATCAATATCTTAGGCATTAGTGAGCTGAAATGGACTTGTTTGGGCCATTTTAAACCAGCCAGTCCTGTGATCTACTATGTCAGGAATGACAAATTGAAGAGTAATGGCATAGAATGCATTGTCCCACTATAGATAGATAGATAGATAGATAGATAGATAGATAGATAGATAGATATAGATATAGATATAGATATATAGATATATAGATATATCTA
>NW_006921611.1:2309418-2313079 GCF_000298275.1 Orycteropus afer afer
CCATTCCCTGGAGAAGGATGTCATGCTTGGTAGGGTGGAGGGTCAAGGAAAGAGGGGGAGACCTTCAATGAGATGGAATGACATGGTGGCTGTGATAATGGGCTCAAATATAGTAGGGATCATGGAGCTGGCACAGGATTGGGCAGTGTTTTCATTCTACTGTGCATAGGGTCGCTATGAGTTGGAAATGACTCGATGGCACCTAACAACAACAACTAAAAGCCACAGATTAGAAAATTAAGGATGTTTACCAATTTCTTCAGTCTGAAATTGACCAAACATGCAATCATGATGTATTGATTATTACTGGTGATTGGAATGCAAAAGTTGGAAGCAAAGAAGAATCACCAGTAGCTGGAAAATATGGCAGTGGTGATAGAAATGATGCTGAAGATTGCGTGATAGAATTTTGCAAGACCGATTTATTCATTGCAAATATCTTTCTTCAACAACAAAAATGGAGGTTATACATGTGAACATCACCAGCTGGAACACACAGGAATAAGCTCAACTACATCTGTGGAATGAGACAATGGAGATGCTCAATATCTTCAACCAAAATGAGGCCTGCAACTCATTGTGGAACAGATCATTAATAGCTTTTATACAAGATCAAGTTGAAGCTGAAGAAATTAAAATATGTCCATGAGAGCCAAAATATGACCTTGCTTATATGTTACCAGAATTTAGAGATCATCTTAAGAACAGATTTGACACATTGAACACCAATGACCGACAACTGGAAAAATGGTGGGATGACATAAAGAACCTCATACGTGAAGAAAGCAAAACATTACTGTAAAAAAGATAGGAGAGGAAGAAAAGACCAAAATGGATGTCAGAAGAGACTCTGAAAGTTGCTCTTGAATGGAAAGTAGCTAAAGCAAATGGAAGACAAGACAAGATAAAAGAGCTGAACAGTAGATTTCAAAGAGCTGCTCAAGAAGACAAAGTCAATTATTACAATGAAATGTGCAAAGACCTGGAGGTAGAAAATCAAAAGGGAAGGACATGGTCAACCTTTCACAAACTGAAAGAACTGAAGAAAAAATTCAAGCCTTGAGGTCCAATATTGAAAGTTTCTGAGTAAACTATAAATTGATGCAGGAAGCATCAAAAGAAGATGGAAAGAATACACAGTTACTGCACACACACACACACAAAAAAAATTGGTTGATGTTCATCTATTTCAGGAGGTGGCATAAGATCAAGAACTAAAGATTTCGAAGGAAGAAGTCAAATCTGCCCTGAAGGAACTGGCAAGAAACAAGGCTCCAGAATTGATGGAATACCCATCAACATTAACATGTTTCAACATACGTATGCCGTGCTGGAGGCACACAGTAGACTATGACAAGCAATTTGAAAGACAACTACTGGCTAACTAAGTAAAAGAGATCCATATATGTTCCCATTCCAAAGAAAGGTGACCCAACAGAATGTGGAAATTATGAAATAATATCATTAACACACAAGTAAAATTTTGCTGAGGATAATTCAAACATGGTTGCAATAGTATATTGACAGGGAACTTCCAGAAATCAAACTTGATTCACAGGATGACATGGAATGAGGGATATCATTGCAGTTATCAGATGGATCTTGGCTGGAAGCAAAGAATATCAGAAATACGTTTAATTTTGTTTTATTGACTATGCAAAAGCTTTCAACTGTATATATCATAACAAATTATGGATAACATTGAGAAGAATAGGAATTCCAGAACACTTAATTTTGCTCATGAGAAACCTGTACATAGACCAGAAGGCTGTCATACAAACAGAACAAGGAGATACTGAATAGTTTAAACTCACCATACTTAATCAATCTGTATGCTGAGCAAATAATCTGACCAGCTGAACTATGAAGAAGAATGTGACATCAGGATTGGAGGAAGACTCATTGACAACCTGTGATATGCAGATGACACAATCATGCTTGCTAAAAGTGAAGATGGCTTGAAACACCTACGGATGAAGGTTGAAGAATATGTTCTGCTGTATGGATTACACTTCAACATAAAGGAAATTAAAATCCCCAAAACCGGACCAATAAACAACATCATGATAAATGGCAAACATTGAAATTGTCAAAAAATTCATATTAACCTGGATCCACAATCAACACCCATGGAAGTTGTTATTGTTGTTGTTAGATGTCATTGAGTTGTTTCTGACTCATAGTGATCCTATTCACAGCAGAACAAAACACTACCCAATCCCGTGCCAGATCCACAATCCTTGCTATACTTGAGGCCATCGCTGCAGCCACTGTGCCAATCCATCTTGTTGAGGGCCTTCCCATCTTTCGTCAACCCTCCACCTTGCCAAGTATGACATCCTTCTCCTGGGAATGGTCCCTTCTGACAACATGACCAAAGTAGGTGAGATGAAGTCTGGCCATTCTCGCTTCCAAGGAGCATTTCGGCTACACTTCCTCCAGGACAGATTTGTTAGTTCTTTTAGCATTGCATGGCACTTTCAGGATTCTTCACCAGCACCACAACTAAAAGCATCAATTCTTCTGTCTTCCTTATTCATTATTCAGCTCTCACATAAATAGGAGTTGATTGAAAATACCATGGCTTGTGTCAAGGAGACATCTTTGCTCCTCTACACTTGAAAGAAGTCCTTTGCAGCCAATTTGTCCAGTGTTATAAGTCATCTGATTTCCTGACTGCTGCTTCCATTGGCATCAATTGTAGAGCCAACCAATGTGAAGTCTTTGACAATTTCATTTTTTTCTCCATTCATGATGCTGCTTCTAAATCCAATTGTGAGGATTTTTGCTTTCTTTATATTGAGATGTAATCCACACTGCAGACTGTATTCTTCTATCTCCATCAGTAACTGCTTCAAGTCATCTTCACTTCCAGCAAGCAAAGTTGTATCGTCAGCATATTGCAGGTTGTTAATGACTCTTCCTTTAATCCTGATGCCACGTTCGTCTTCTTATAGCCCAGCTTCTCAGATTATTTGCTCAGCATACAGATTGCATAAATATGATGAAAGGATAGAACTCTGACACTCTTCCTTCTTGATTTTAAACCATGCAGTGTCCTCTTGTTCTGTTTGAATGACAGCCTCCTGGTCTATGTACAGTTTCCTCAGGAGTAAAATTAAGTGTTCTGGAATTCCCGTTCTTCTGAACATTACTTATAATTTGTTATGATCCACACCATCAAATGCTTTTGCATAGTCAATAAAACACAAGTAAACATCTTTCTGGTATTCTTGGCTTTGAGTCAAGATCCCTCTGACATTAGCAATGGTGGTATCCCTTGTTCCACATCCTCTTCTGAATCCAGCTTACATTTCTGAAAATTCTGTCAATATACTGCTACACTCATTTTTTAATTATCTTCGGTAAGATTTTACTTGCATGGTATCAATGATATTGTTTGATAATTTCCACTTTCTGTGGGATCACCTTTCTTTGGAATAGCTACAAATATGATTATCTTCCTGTCAGTTGGCCAGGTAGCTCTCTTCCAAATCACTTGGCATAACTGAGCAATTGCCTCCTATGGGGCATCTGTTTGTTGAAACATCTCAATGGGGATTCTATCAATTCCTGGAGCCTTGTTCTTTGCCAATTCCTTCAGTACAGCTTCTACTTCCTTCAACTTCCTTCAATACCAGTGGTTCTTTTTTTTTTTTTT
>NW_006921611.1:2328894-2332615 GCF_000298275.1 Orycteropus afer afer
TTCAATGCATCAAATCTATTTTTTAGATGGTCTCTAAATTCATGAGTGGTATTGTGGTAGTTAAAGTTATATGTCAACTTGGTTGGGCCTGATTGAGTGGCTGGGCAGCTGATGGTAGTTAATCACCATCATGAGACTGGCAATCAGCTTCATGGTGGGATCTACCACAAACAGCTGAGTGTCTGCTTTAGGGATGTGGCCTGCTTCCTGTACATAAGCAACAGATTTGGATAGGGTCTCTAGTTTATGGTATGCTTCAACCCTGCATGCAGCCATGTCATTATTCAGAAGCCTGCCATGCTATGCGAACATTGGGACTTTCAATAGACTTAAATTAATGGCCTGTCATGTGGTTTAGTAACATTGGGGCTGTAAATTTTTACTTGTCAACCTTGGGTTTGTCAGTCTCAGCAGCCAGCAGCTGTCTGACTGAAGAAAAGCCTCTAGCTCCAGTGGGCTAGGAGCAGGAGGCAGAGCTGAATCCCAAGGTTGAGGGGCTTTCACCTAGCCCCGAGAGCCTGGCACTTTGAACTCAGGCTTAAAGTCTCCAAATTGTAAGAATAAACTCCTGTTTGTTCAAGCCATCCCATTTGTGGTATATTCTTGTCAGAATGGCACTAGTTAACCAGAACAGGTATATTCCAGGTCATATTTTGGCTCTTGTGGACTTGTTTTAATTGTTTTCAACTTTAAGTTGAACTTGCATATGAGGAGTTGATGATCTGTTCCACAATCAGCTCCTGGCCTTGTTTGGCTGAAGATATTGTGCTTTTCCATCACCTCTTGCCACAGATGTAGTCAATCCTATTCCTGTGTACTCCTGGTGAAGTCCACATGTATAGCCACCATTTGTGTTGTTGAAAAAAAAATGTACTTGCAATGAATAAGTTGTTGGTCTTGCAAAATTCCATCACATGCTCTCCAGCATTATTTCTGTCACCAAGGCCAAGTTTTCCAACTACTGGTGATTTTTCTTTGTTTTCAACTTTTGCATTCCAGTCACCAGTGGTAATTGACACATCTTAATTGTATGTTTGGTCAATTTCAGACTGCAGAAGTTGATAAAGTCTTCAAATTCCTCATTTTTGGCTTTGATGGTTGGTGCATAAATTTGAATAATAGGAGTATTAACAGGTCTTCGTTGTGGGTGAGTGGATATTATCCTATCACTGACAGCATTATACTTCAGGACAGATCTTGAAACTTCCTTTGTGATGATGAATGCCATTCTATTTCTCTTCAAATTGTCATTCCTAGCATGGTAGATCACATGGTTGTCTGATTCAAGATGGCCAAAACTGGTCCATTTGAGCTCACTAATATCTAGGATATCAATCTTTATGCATTCCATTTCATTTTTGACAATGTCCAATATTCTTAGATTCACATTCCATGTTCCAATTGTTAATGGATGTTTGCAGCTGTTTCTTCTCAATTTGAATCATGCCACGTCAGCAAATGGAGGTCTTGAAAGCTTTACTTTATCCATATCATTAAGGTTGATTCTATTACGATGAGGCAGCTCTTTCCCAGTCATATTTTGAGTGTCTTCCAACCTGAGGGGCTCATCTTTCTTCACTGTATTGGACAATGTTTCCAGGCTATATATAAAGTTGCTTAGTAATGTATCAGACAGTGTTTCTCTGCTATTCCACTTTGAGAAATGGATGGCCTCTTCTTACTTAGTCTGTCTCAGTCTATAAGCTATGTTGAAACCTGTGCACCATGTCAACCCTGCTGGCATTTGAAACACCAGTGGCACAGCCTCAAGCCTCACAGCAGCACACAAGCCACGTCAGGATAACAAACTGACAGACAAGTTTGTCTCCCTTAGCTATTCGAAACATCTCACCTTCCCCTTACCTGGATCCTGCAGCTCTGTCTCTTTCCTGGCTTTCCCCCCATTTCTTGCCTGTTGGGCTGGGGCCTTGTCTCCCTCCCCTTACCTGGGTCCCACAGGAGGAAGACCTATGGAAGTAACAGTCAAGAAATCTGACATGGTATTTTACTGGACAAATTTGTTGCAAAAGACCTCTTTAAAGTGCTGAAGAGCAAAGATATCTCTTTGAAGACTAAGGGATGCCTAACCCAAGCCATAGTATTTTTAATAGCCTCATATGCATGTGAAAGCTGGACAATGAATAAGGAAGACCACAGAAGAATTGATCATTTGAATTGTGGTGTTTGTGAATGTACCATGGAGTGCTGAGAGAACAAACAAATCTGTCTTAGAGGAAATACAGACAGAACATTCCTTAGATGTGAGAATGGCAAGACTTCATCTCTTGTATTTTGGATATGTTGTAGACAGGACCAATCTTTGGAAAGGATATTATGTTTGGTAAAGTGGAGGATCAGTGAAAAAGGGGAAGGCCCTCAAGGAGAAAGAGTGACATAGTGCTTCCAACAATAGGCTCAAGCATAGCAATGATTGTGAGGATAGTGCAAGACAGAGTAGTGTTTCATTCTGTTGTACATAGGGTTGCTATGAGTTTAACTTGGGCCCAAGTCTATATATGTTGAGTCCAACATGAATAGATATGCAAGTTGAACAGATGATGAAAGGTGAATGTGACTACAGTGGTGAACATATATATAAGTTTGACAGAGGATATTTCTACATATGTATTTGTATGTGTTGTAAATATATCCATGGGGGCATTCCAGGGGCAAAATTATGAAAACTTCTCAGAGATAATAAAACAACCTGAGGGAATAATCTGCTGGGCCCGGGAGCTCAGGTCCATAGTCTCAGGGTAGTCAAGATCAATTTGCATAACATAGTCCACAAAGACTATGTTCTACATCCTACTTTGGTGAGTAGCAACTGGGGCCTTAAAAATTTGTGAACAGTGATCTAAGGAGCAACTATTGGTCTTTTCCTGTATGGAGCAAACAAGAGTGAAGAAAATCAAAGATGCAAGGAAACAATTAGTCTAAAAGACTGATGGACCATGTGAACCCCAGGCTCCGTGACTTTGAGACCAGTGAAACTAGATGGTGTCTAGCTACCACTGCTGAATACACTGAAAGGGATCATAATAAGAGGTCCTGGATAGAGTGGGAGAAAAATCTGAAACAAAAGTTAAAATAATAAAATATACCTGACTTATTGGTGTGATTATCAGAGATGGTGGGATCTCTTAGACTATGACCTATAGACACTCATGAAACCTGGAACTTAATCCACCCCCATGCCTCATGTTTCAGCCAAATGATTAACAAGCTTATAAGGTGAAAAATAACACCAGGGAGGTACCCACATCTTAGAACACCTTAGAACAAATATTACATCAAAAGGGCAGCATTTGCTGAGGAATAAAGCTCAGAAGGCAAAAAGTGATGAGCACGAATGAAGGAAAATGGTAAACACAGAGAGGAAGTGGAAAGAAAGCTGGTACATTGTGTGGGTTTCAATAAATGTCACAAAACAAAATGTGTATGACTTGTAAATGGAAACCAAATTTACTCTATGAATTTTCACTGGAATTACAATAAAAATTGTGTTTTAAAAAAGTGTACATTCCATAAGTTGTGTAAACATTGCCATGATCAATTTTAGAGCATTTTCACTACTACAAAAAAAGAAACCAAATAGCAATTACTCCCTATTTTTCCCAGCCTTCCACTCCAACCCTATTGTTGTTTTGTTGTTGTTGTTGTTAAATGCCATTGAGTCGTTTCCAACTCATAGCGACCCCATGCACAGAAGAATGAAACA
>NW_006921611.1:2335455-2356730 GCF_000298275.1 Orycteropus afer afer
CCTCCTCTTCTGGCCTGCTATTCTGGACGTCCCTGAGTTGTCTCTCCTCACCCGTAACCCTGGGGCTGACTGCTCTTCTGTCCGAGTTCAAGGCTATTATTCCCTTTCTCCTGCTCTTCTGGTCTGCTACTCTGGGTGGCCTGAGTTTCCCCTCCTCACCTAATCCCTTCGGCTGATTTCTCTTCTGTCCGGGTTCAAGGCTTTTATCCCCTTCCCTTCTCTTCCAGCCTGCTACTCTGGTGTCCCTGCGTTGTCTCTCCTCCAATCTATTGTTGTTAGATTCCTTCTAATTGGTTTCAAGTCATTGTGATCTTATGTACAATGGAATGAAACATTGTCCAGTCCTGTGCCATGCTCACAATTACTGTTATACTTGAGTTTATTATTGCAGCCACTGTGTCAATCCATCTCATTGAGGAGCTTCTTTTTTGGTGACCATCTACTTTACAAGTGTGATGTCCTTCTCCGTAGAATGATCCCTCCTAATAACATATCCAAAGCAAAAGAGGCAACGTTTTGCTCTTCACTGTTAACGTATATTCTGGCTATACCTTCTCCAAAAGCAGATTTGTTCATTCTTCTAATAGTCCATGGTACATTCAGTATTCTTTCACAACAAAATTCAAATGCATCAATTCCTCTGCAGTCTTCCTTATTCATTGCTTCGCTTTGACATCCATAGAAAGCTATTGAAAAGACCATAGCTTGGGTCAAGCACACTGTAGTCTTCAAAGTGACATCTTTGCTCTTTAACACTTTAAAGAGATCTTTTGCTGCAGATTGTCCAATTTAATGCCATTTGATTTCTTGACTGTTACTTCCTTGGTGCTGGATAGGGGATCCACGTAAAAGGAAATCCTTGACAACTTTAATCTTTCAATCTCTTCTCCATTTATCAAGATGTGGCTTATTGGTCCAATTCTGAAAAGTTTTGTTTTCTTTGTGTGGAGATGTAATCCATTACTGAAGACTATAGTCTTTGATCTTCATCAATAAGTGCTTCAAGCTTTCTTCACGTTCAGGAAGCAAGTTTGTGTTATTTGCATATTGCAGGCTGTTAATGAGTTTTCCTCCAAGCCTTCATATAGTCCTACTTCTCAGAATATTTACTGACTATGCAGATTGAAAAAGTATGGTGAAAAAATGCCACACACATTTCCTAGTTTTAAAGCTTGTGGTATCCCCTTGTTCTATTCTAATGACTTCCTCTTAGTCTATGTATAAGTTCTTCAACAGCACAATGAACAAAAAAAAAACAAAAACAAAAACTCACTGCCATGGAATCAATTCTGACTCATAGCGACCCCTCCTTGGGTTTCTAAGGCGGTATCTCTACAGAAGTAGATTGCTCAGTCTTCCTTCCAAGGAGTGGCTGGTGGGTTTGAACCACCAGCCTCTGGTTAGCCTTAGGCATTACTCCACCAGAGCTCCCATCAGAGTTCTGGAATTCTGATTCTTCTCAATGTTATCCAGAATTTGTTATGATCCACACAGTCGAATGCCTATCCATCATCAATAAAACACAGGTGAAGATTTTCCTGATATTCTCTGCTTTCAGCCCAAATCCATCTGACATCACCAATGATATCCCTTGTTCTATACCCTCATCGGAATCTGGCTTGAATTTGTAATGGTTTCCTATTGATGTACTGCTGCAACCAGGTTTAAATTATCTTCAGCAAAATTTTAGTTGGCTAAGACACTTGCCTGCTAACCAGACGGCTGGCAGTTCAAACCCACCAGCCACTCCTCGGAAGGAAGTTTGGGCAATCCTACTTCCATAGTGATACTGTCTCGGAAACCCAAGGAGGGGTCGCTATGAGTTGAGTTTGACTCGACGGCACATAACAACAACAACAACAGTAATATTAATGATATCATTTGATATTTTCTGCATTCTTCTGGATCATCTTTCTTTGGAATGATCACAAATACGGATCTCTTCCTGTCATTTGGCCAGGTAGCTGTCTTCCAAATTTCTTGGCAGAAACAAATGAGCACCTCCAGCACTGTATCTGTTTGTCAAAATGTCTCAGTAAGTATTTTGTCAATTTCTGGAGGCTTCCCCCCCACCACCACCACCTATTCCTTCAGTTGGGAAGGGTCTGGTAGCATAGTGGCTAAGGCACTTAACTGCTAACCAGAAGGCTGGTGGTTCAAACCCACCAGCCACTCCTCAGAAGGAAGATGGAGCAATCTACTTCCGTAGTGATACTGTCTCGGAAACCCAAGGAGGGGTCGCTATGAGTCAGGTCCGACTTGATGGCACATAAGAACAACAACAACAATGCCTTCAGTGAAGCTTGAACTTCTCCCTTCAGTAAAAGCCATTCTTGATCATTCGCTACCTCCTAAAATGGTTGAATGCCAACCAATTATTTTCAGAACAACAAATCTGTGTATTCCTTTCAGCTTCTTTTAATGCTTCCTGCATTGTTCAGTATTTTGCCCATAGAATCCTTCACATCACAACTTGTGGCTTGAAGTGTTATGGTAGTTATTATAGGATTGTGTATATAATAGTTGCCTTTAGCTCTTGTTCTCCTTCCAATATCTTCCTTTGCCTTGATCATTTTCGGTAGACTCCCTCTTATTATATATTGTCTTTCCCTTTACCCATAATTCTTATCTACCAAATAGTTACTTACTTACCCTTCCTTTCCCTACAACACCCAGTAAACTTCAAGGAACATTTCCTTCTTTGTGTAGACCTTTTCCTGATTTTTTACAATAATGTTCTCATGTATGTTTGTCCTTCAAACCATCAGTTCTTGATCAATGCTATCACCTGAAATTGTTGAATATCAACCAATTCTTTTTGGTACAGTGCCTTTTTGTATTTCTCCTACCTTCTTTTGATGTTTCCTCCATCATTCAACATTTTGCCCATAAAATCCTGCAATATTGCAACTTGAGGCTTGAATATTCTTTTCAGTTCTTTCAGCCTGAGAAATCTGAAAACCTAGGGAATGAATAATCTACTTTATTGCACAATAGATTTACCTATTCTGGATAATTCATATGATCACAACTATACTGCATGTGGTCTTCTGTGACTGATTTTGTTTTCCCTTAGCATGATCTTTTTAAGGTCACCCATATTTTAGCTTTTTTATTGTTTCAAAATTCCAAACTGTTAGTCCATCATCATGCAATCTCTAAAATTTTACTGGTTTCTCATTTCTCTAAAAGATACAATTAACAAGCTCTTTGCCCACTCCATGGCCAGAAATGGCAATGCCTCTATTGCAAAAAATGGCTGGATATGATCAGTCACCTTGGACATATTTTACCATTTGAGTTTAGTTAATCTAATCTTTGTTACCTTTATATGTATTTGATGCCTTAAAAATATGTTTGTTTGTTTTTTTTTAAATATATCTGACTTTTTCTGGTTTGTGTGTTTGTGTGTGTGTGTTTATCCCTGAAGCAGTAGCCTGCCATTACCTATTGCATCATACCTGTTTGCAGAAGTCTAGACTGCCTTAGTTTTACAGATGCCAATCTTTCACCTGTCTGGAACTATAGTCCTAGAAGGCTTAAAATAATTCCTAGTTTTTTTTATGTTTATGAATGTTTATTCATTTGTTTATTCAGAAAATAGTTACTGCTGTCTTTACATGTATTATAGGCATTATGGCCTTATAAATTCCTAAATCAGGTTGACAGAAGATTTGCCTTTGTTGTATAAAACACAGAGTGAAAAACCTTAACCCTGGAGATTCTCTCAAATAATTGGGTGGGGGAAAGGAAAGCTGAAATCATAATATACTACCCAGGTACTTCTGATGTAGCCCATTCACACAAAGGCATTTGCAGATCACTGCACTAGGCATAAAATGATTAAAAAGTAATGTTCCGAGTCACTATTTTTATGATGGAATGAAGAAAATTTCATGAACTGTAAATGGGAGTAGATCAATTTTCAACTCCTACTCTTAGTAGGTAGGGAAATGTAGATCTCTAAAAGGAGTTTAAAACCACTTCCCAGCATCACAGTGCATAACAGAAAGTAGACATAGTAAAAGGAACATACAGCTAGAGATAAAGATTCCGATTCTACAGGTAGGGAATATCTGTCACCTGTGGTCGATTGCTGGAGAGAGAAAAGTTATACCTAAGATTATTTAGAAAAGACTGAGAATTCTTGGTGGCTAGTTAATAAGGAACTTGAATTAAGACACAAATATTTATGAACCAATCATACTGTGTGAGACAAAAACAAATTACAATACACAGAATGAGGCCCACACTGCACCAGAACTGCATTTATCGCAGTGGTGTTGTTCTGTGCCATCGAGTCGGACCCGACTCATAGCGACCCCTCCTTGGGTTTCTGAGGCAGTATCACTAAAGAAGTAGATTGCCTCATCTTCCTTCTGAGGAGTGGCTGGTGGATTTGAACCGCCAGCCTTCTGGTTAGCAGTCAAGTGCCTTAGTTACTATGCTACCAGAGCTCCCATGTATTATAATCATTGAGGTTATGTATCAACTTGACTGCACCATGATTTTGAGTGGCTTGGCAGCTGGATGTAGTTATTCCCCATGGTGAGATTGGATGTGGTGTGATTACCTCCATGGTGGAATCTTCTCTGAGCAGCTAATTAGTTGAAGAAGAGTTGCTTTTGACTTGCTTCCAGTATTTATGAAAAAGCATTGGGAAGCATCTCTAGCTTTTTGCTTATTTTGGGATACTGCATTAGGCCTGTCAACATTTCCAGATGTTGGAATTAAATCGGTGGCCTGTTGCATTGCCTGCCGATCTTGGGATTTGTGCCTTTGCAGACTGTGAGCCAAAAATCTGCCATTTTTACCTGCTGATCTTGGATTCATCAGCCTCAGATGTCTCCTATACTGCCTGCCAATCTTGATTTCATCAGCCCTTGCAGCTCCATCAGCAAGCCTCCATCTTGCTCCAGTGGGTCTGGATGGCAGAGCTGAAGCCTAAATTCAAGGTGCCTTCACCTAACCCCTAGAGCCTAGATTTGAAACTCGTCCTATCCTAGAGCAAGCACTCTGGATTCAGACTTCTACCCTACTTAACTGTAAAAAAAAAAAAAAAAAAAAAAGAAAGTCTGTTTGTTGAAGCCATCCACTTGTGGTATTTCTGTTTAGCCACACAAGAGAACTAAGACATACAAATAAGCATTTACACACACACACACACATGCACATATGGTAGATAGTGTAAATGGTTAATAAATATGGCCACTATCTGATAGCTGATGATCCAAGTCCACCCAGAAACTCACACACAGAAAGTCCAAACAATCTACTTCCATAAAATTAGCCATTGAAAACTTTATGAGGCACAGTAGTATTCTGATACACATGGATCACCATGAGTTGGAATTGACTTTATGGCAACTGATACAAGTAAGTAAATTATGTATACATATATACTACATATATATCATACAAATATATAAGATATACATGTAGTCTAGGTATAGGTATATATCATATATATATTACATATGTAGTTTTATATGCAGTGTATATATAGTTTTATATAAATATATTTTCAATCACCTCATATGCTTGTGAAAACTGGACAATGAATAAGGAAGACTGAAGAAGAATGGATGCATTTGAATCATGTTGTTGGAAAAGAATTTAAAATACCATGGACTGCCAGAAGATCAAACAAATCTGTCTTGGAAGAAGAATGACCAGAATTCTACTTAGATGCAAGGATAGTTATAATTCATTTAATGTACTATGGACATGTTTTCAGGAGGGACCAGTTCTCAGAGAAGAAAATTGTGCTTTGGTATAGCAGAGGATTAGAGAAAAAGAGGAAGACCTTCAATGAGATGACCCAGGGGCTGAAACAATGATCTCAAACAAAACAATGACTATGAGGATTGTGCAGGACAGTGCAATGTTTCATTCTGAAGTGCATAGAACAGAGTAGCAGAAAACAGTCAAATGCCCTAGGCACTATGCAAGCAGAGTCATACATATATATATATATATATATATATATATATATATATATACACACACATACATACATATATATATATAGCACTCTGGTGGTGTAGTGATTAAGAGAGATGAGGGGAAATCTACTTCTAAAAATATTTACTGCCCTGGAAACACAATGGAGGTCAGGTTGCTATGAGTCAGAATTGACTCAATGCCAATGGGTTTGCTTTTGGTATATAAGTATAAACCAAAAACCAAACTCTCACTTCCATAGAGTCTATTTGACTCATAGTGACCCCTCCATAGGTTTCCGAGGTAGTATCTTTACGGATGTAGATTGCCCAATCTTCCTTTCCAGGAGTGCCTGGTGGGTTTGAACCCCTTCTGCCTTCTGGTTCACAGTCAAATGCCTTAGGCACTATGCCACCAGAGCTGGCTCTCTTGTCTCTGTCTCTGTGTGTGTGTGTGTGTGTGTGTAGTTTGGCACTCAGAAATGGTAATAGAGTAATAGAGATAAGCCAAAGGAACCCTTGCAGAATCCTCTCTAAATAAATATTACTCTATGTATATGTGCCACACATTACATGATATTCTGGAGATATAGTCATTGGTTCAAAGAGCTAGGGATGAAAACAAGTATACATGACACAACATAATGTGTGCTATTGTAAATGTACAGATTGTAAAAGAGTCCAGAAAAGGGAGTACAGAAGAGTCACTAAGGAAACTTCCATCAAGAAGATGGTCTTTTGCTTGTTTTAAAGGTTAAGTATGAATAAACAAAGTGAATACACGCATATAAGAAGAAAATGGCCACACACAATAACATGATATATTCTGAGATCCTCAATAGTCACTTGGACAGACATGTCATTTATCTATTGAGATAAAGATGGTAATTGAGGTTGAGTGGTTAAAGAGATGTTGTTGTTGTTCAGTGTCATCAAGTTGGTACTGATTTATACTGACTTTATGTACAACACAACAAAACTATGCCTGATCCTGCCCCATCCTCACAACTATTGCTATGTTTCAGCCAATTGTTGCTGTCACTGGGTCAGTTCATCTCATGAGGATCTTCCTCTTTATTGATGACTCTCTACTTGACAAAGTATAATGTTTTTCTCCAGGGACTGGCCCATCCTGATAACCTGTCCAGAGTACATGAGACTAAGCCTCACCATCCTTGCTTCAAGGAAGAATTCTGGCTCATTCCAAGACAGATTTGTTCATTCTTCCGGCAGTCCATGGTACATTCAATATTCTTTGTCAACATCATAATTCAAATGCATTAATTCTTCTGCAGTCTTTCTTTTCCATTTTCTAGCCTTCGTATATGTATGAGACAATTAAAGTACCATGGCTTGGGTCAGGTGCATCTTCATCCTTAAAGGCACATCTTTGCTTTTTAACACTTTAAAGAAATCTCTTGTGATAGGTTTGCCTGATACAATACATCATCTGTTAAAAAGATACTTGACATCAATTAACATTTTATACAATACTAGTAAGTTTGAGATTTATTCTGAAGGCATAGGCTCATTGGACTATATTAAACAAGAGAGTGGCATGAACAAATCTGTTTTAAGAAGATCATTTGAGCAATGTGGAATATTATTTGGAAAAGAGTTCCTAGGGGCAGAAAATAACAATCACAATTATTCCCCAATATTGCAATCCTTAGCCTATAGAGGAGGAGATATGTTTTAGAGACATTAACTTCGTATTTTAGGACTTCATTTTGAGTAAAAAGAAATACATTAATGTATCGCAGGGAGAAGAAAAAGGGAAGTTTTGTTTGCGAGTCATTGAGTTTATGATAATGGTGATGGAATACTGTTCTGGTTACCTCATACTGCCCTGACAGGAAATATACCACAAACGGGATGGCTGAACAAACAGGAGTTTATTCTCTTACAATTTGGAGGCTTTAAATCCAAGTTCCAAGTGCCAGGCTCTAGGGGCTGGGTGATAGCACCTCAGCCTTGGACTTGAGCTCTGCCTCCAGCTCCTGGCCCACTGAAGCTAGAAGTGTTTCTTCACTCAGACAGCTGCTGGCTGCTGAAGCTGAGAAGCCCAAGGTTGACAAGTAAAAAGGCACAGTCACAATGTTACCAAAACACATGCCAGGCCATTCATTCAAGTTAATTGTAAGTTTCAAGGTCAGCAGAGCATGGCAGGCTGCTGAACAATGACACGGCTACACGCAGGGTCCAAGCATGCCATATGCTAGAGACCATTCCCAAAGCTGTTGCTTATATATGGGAAGCAGACCACATACCCAAAGCAGCTACTCAGCTGGTTGTGGTAGGTCCTACCATGGAGTTGATTGCCAGTCTCATCATGGGGAATAACTACCAACTGCTGCCCAGCCATTCAACCAGGCATGGCCAAGTTGACACAAAAACATAACCACCACAATTCCACCCGTTGTGAACTTGGCACCTCTACAGATCTTCAATGGGTGGTATCTGTACAGGTCTCCTACACTGGGTGCCTCCAGTACCCTAATGCCTGAGTGGTGACCTCACCCCTTTGGCCCAGCGGGCCCCGTTCCTCTCCCTCTTGGGCATGACAGCCCTGCCCCCTCACTCTTGGGTAGCAGCTATGGCTCCATCCCATTGGCTCACATGAATGAGCAGCCCCACACTCCAGAACCAACTTGGTGAAGGCTTGGTGGGCTCTTTGAAACCTAGGGGGCTGTGGTCATTCCACCTCCAAAGGCCTTGTTCCTACCCTTTCAGACTGAGACAGCTCTGTTTCCATTTCCTTGGTCTCTCTGCTTCTGCTGATTAATGCCAAAAGCAACCCACTCTGCTGGAAATCTTTCTACCCAAAAGACACTTAGCTTTCTTGCTCTGTGGGCCAGCCAATCTGCTACTCCATTTTATGCTGGTCTCTTCACCAATTTATGCCCGAAGGCAACCCACTCTTCCAGAAGCTGCCTACCCAATGGCACTGGTTTTTTCCTCCACGGGCTTGTAAGCCTGTTGCTGTTTAATGCCAGTCTCTGGGCTCTGCTACTGCCATCTTTCATGCTGGTCTCTCTGCCAGTATCTCTCTGCCAGTCTCTTGGCTCTGCTTCTGCTATCTCTCATGCCACATGATGGGGTCTCCCTGCCAGGGTCTCAGATCAAGGATGCACTCCACTCCTGTTTCCACATTTTAGGCATCTGTCAGAGCAGCACCCACTCCTGGTACCATATTCTGTTCTGGTTACCTAGTACTGCTCTGACAAGAACATATCACAAATGAGATGGCTTAAACAAACAGGAGTTGATTCTTATAATTTGGAGGCTTTAAGTCCAAGTTCAAAGTGCCAGGCTCTAGGGGCCAGATGAAAACCCCTCAGCCTTGGGCTTCAGCTCTGCCTCCACCTCCTAGCCCATTGAAGCTAGAGGCTTTTCTTCATTCAGACATCTGCTGGCTGGTGAGGCTGACAAGCCCAAGGTTGACAAGTAAAAAGGCACAATCCTGATGTTACCAAACCACATGGCAGACCATTAATTTAAATCCATTGTAAGTCCCCAGGTCAGCAGAGCATGGCAGGCTGCTGAACAATGGCATGGCTACATGCAGGGTCCAAGTGTGTCATAAGCTAGAGACCATTCCCAAAGCTGCTTCTTATATATGGTAAGCAGACCACATACCCAAAGCAGCTACTCATCTGCTTGTGGTAGATCTCACCATGGAACTAATTGCCAGTCTCATCATGAGGAATAACTACCACCAGCTGCCCAGCCACTCAACCAGGTCCAGCCAAGTTGACACACAAACATAACCACCACAAATACTTTGGAAAAGGATAGCAGCAATGGTGGCACAACATGAAAAATGTCATCAATGTCCCCAAGCTCTAAATGGGGAAGTTGTCATGTTCACTAATGTCTTATTGTGTATGTTTCCACCACAATAAAAGTAAAATAGTTAATAATATATAATTTATATACAAGCAATGGGGGCTTTTGGAAGTAGCTTTAAGGGGCAGCCCAAAATGGGAGCAAGATGCAGGGTTTGAAGTAGCTTTAAGGGAGGCCAGGAAGTCTGAAACAGCTAAGGGAGATGAACTTGTCTGCTACTTGTGATGTCTATCCTGTGTTGGCTTGTGCATTGCTATGAGGCTGGTGGCTATGCCACCAGTGTTGCCAATGCTATCAGGTTACCCATGGTGGACAGGTTTCAGCGGAGCTTCCAGACTAGGAGAGACTTGGAAGAAGGAAGAGGCAATCCATTTCTCAAAGAATTGGCCAATGAAAGCCTTATGAATAGCAGTGAAACACTGTCTGATAAATTGCTGGAAAACTTTATTAATAGCCCTGAAACATTATCCAATATAGTGCCAGAAGATGAGGCCCTCAGGTCAGAATGCACTCAAAATACAACTGGGAAAGGGATGCCCACTCAGATTAGAACCAACCATAATGATAATATGGAGCAAAGCTTTTGTGACCTCCATTTGCTGATATGGCATGACTCAACATGAGCAGAAATAGCTGCAAACATCCATAAATAATCAGAACATGGAATGTGTGAAGTATGAATCTAGGAAAATTGGAACTTGTTAAAAATGGAATGGAACACATAAAAATCAATATCCTAGCCATTAGTGAGCTGAAATGGACTGATATTGGCCATTTTGAATCAGACAAACCTATGATCTACTATTCCGGGAATTATAAATTGAAGAGGAATGGCATAGCATTCATCATGAAAAGAATGTTTCAAGATCTGTCCTGAAGTAAAAGGCTGTCAGTGAAAGGATAATATCCATATGCTGTCAATGAAGACCTGTTAATACTACTATTATTCAAATATATGCACCAACCACTAAAGCCAAACATGAGGAAATTGAAGACTTTTACCAACTTCTTCAGTCTGAAAGTGACTGCACCTGCAATCAAGATGTATTAATTATCACTGGTAACTGGAATGCAAAAGTTGTAAATAAAGAAGAATAATCAGTTGTTGGAAAATATGGCCTTGGCGATAGAAATAATGCTGGAGATCAAATGATAAAATTTTGCAAGTCCAACAAATTATTCATTGCAAATACATTTTTTCAACAACACAAACAGCAGTTATACACATGAACTTCACCAGATGTAGTACCCAGGAATCAGATTGACTACATCTGTGGCAAGAGATGATGGAGTTCAATATCTTCAGCCAAAACAAGGCCAGAAGCTGACTGTGGAAAAGACCATCAACTGCTCATATGCAAGTTCAACTTCAAGTTGAAGACAATTAGAAACAAGTCCAAGAGAGTTAAAATATGACATTGATTATATCTCTCCTGAATTTAAAGATCATCTAATGAATAGATTTGATGCACTTAACACCAATGGCCAAAAACCAGAAGAATTGTGGGATGGCATCAAGAACATCATCTATGAAGAAAGCAAGAGGTCATTAAAAAGATGGGAAAGGAATCAGAATGGATATCAGAAGAAACTGTAAAATTTGTGGTTGAATGGAGAAATGATGATAAAAGAGTTGAACAAAATATTTCAAAGAGCAGCTCAAGAAGACAAAGTCGATTATTTTAATGAAATGTGCAAAGACCTGGAGTTAGAAAACCAAAAGGGAAGAACATAGTCACCATGTCTTAAGTTGAAAGAACTGAAAAAAAAAAAAAAAAATTAACCCTTGAATTGCAATATTGAAAGATTCTATGGGCAACATATTGAATAATGCAGGAAGCATCAAAAGAAGATGGAAGGAATACACAGAGTCACTATACCCAAAAGAATTGGTTTATGTTAATCTATTTCAGGAGGTGGCATATGATTAAGAACCAATGGTATTAAAGGAAGAAATGTGAGGCTGCACTGAAGGAATTTGCATAAAAAAAGCCTCCAGGAACTGACAGAATACTCACTGAAATGTTTCAACAAACGGATGCCAAATTGAAGGCACTCATTCGGCTATGTCAAGAGAAGTACCTGGCCAACGGACTGGAAGAGAACCATACTTGTGTTCATTACAAAGAAAGGTGATCTCACAGAATGTGGAAATTATCAAACAATATCATTAATATCACGCAAGTAAAATCTTACTGAAGATAATTCAGAAATGGTTGCAGTAGCATATTGACAGAAAACTTCCAAAAACATAAGCTGGATTCAGAAGAGGATGTGGAATGAAGAATATCATTGGTGATGTCAGATGGATCTTGACTGAAAGAAAATACCAGAAAGATGTTACTTGTGTTTTATTGACTCTGAAGAAGCATTTGATTTTGTGGATCATAACAAATTATGAATCAAATTAAGAAAATGGGAATTCCAGAACACTTAATTGTACTCATGAGGAACCTGTACATAGACCAGGAGGCTGTCATTTGAACAGAACAAGGGGAAGCTGCATGGTTGAAAATCAGGAAGGGAGTGCATCAGAGTTGTACACTTTCACCATACTTATCCAATTTGTAAGCTGAGCAAATAATCTAAGAACCTGGATTTATGAAGAAGAACATGACATTAGGATTGGTGGAAGGCTCATTAACAACCTGTGATACACAGATGACACAACTTTGTTTGCTGAAAGTGTGGATGACTTGAAGCACTTACTGATGAAGATTGAAGACTACAGTCTGTACTGTGGATTACAGTTCCATATAAAGAAAGCAAAAATCCTCACAACTGGACCAATAAGCAGCATCATGATAAATAGAGAAAAGACTGATGTTGTCAAAGACTTCATATTACTTGGTTCTACAATCAACACCAATGGAAGCAGCAGTCAAGACTTCAGATAGCATATTGCATTGGGCAAATCTGCTGCAAAAGACCTCTTTCAAGGGCTGAAGAGCAAAGACTAAGGTGTGTCTAAACCAAGCCATGTTGTTTTTAGGTGCCATTCAGTCATCTCTGACTCATAGCGACCCTATGTTCAGCAGAGTGAAACACTGTCAGGTCCCGCACCAGTTCCGCGATCTTTGCTATACTTGAGCCCATTGCTGCAACCACTGTGTCAATCCATCTTGTCATGGGCCTTCCCCTATTTTGTCTACCCTCCACCTTACAAGCATGACATCTTTCTCCAGGGAATGGTCCCTTCTGGTAACATGATCAAAGTAGGTGAGATGAAGTCTGCCATTCTCACTTCCAATGAACATTCTGGCTACACTTCCTCCAGGACATATTTGTTAGTTATTTTAGCAGTCCATGGTACTTTCAGCATTCTTCACCAGCACCACAATTCAAAAGCATCAATTCTTCCTCGGACTTCCTTATTCATTGTCCAACTCTCATATGCATATGAAGTGATTGAAAATCTCATGGCTTGTGTCAGGCACAACTTACTCCCCAAGGAGACATCTTGGCTCCTCAGCACTTGAAAGAGGTCTTTTGCAGCCTATTTGCCCAGTACTATTCATTATCTGATGTCCTCACTGCTGCTTCCATTGGCGATGATTGTAGAATCAGGCAATGTGAAGTCTTTGACAGTTTCAATCTTTTCTCCATTTATCATGATCCTACTTATTGGTCCTGTCGTGAGGACTTTTGTTTTCTTTATATTGAGATGTAATCCATGCTGCAGACTGTATTCTTTAATCTTCATCTAAGTGTTTCAAGTCATCCTCACTTTCATCAAGCAAAGTTGTGTCATCTGTGTATTGCAGGTTGTTGTTGAGCCTTCCTCTAATCCTGATGCCTTGCTCTTCTTCATATAGTCCAGCTTCTTGGATTATTTGCTCAGCATACAAATTGAATAAGTATGGTAAAAGGATACAACACTGACACACTCCCTTCTTGATTATAAACCATGCAGTGTCCCCTTGTTCTGTTCAAATGACAGCCTCCTGGTCTATGCGCAAGTTCTTCATGAGTACAATTAAGTGTTCTGGAATTCACACTCTTCTCAATGTTAGCCACAATTCTTATGATCCACACAATCAAATGCTTTTGCGTAGTCAATAAAACATAGATAAACATCTTTCTACTATTCTTTCCTTTCAGCCAAGATCCATCTGACATCAGCAATGATATCCCTTGTTCCACGTCCTTTTCTGAATCCAGTTTGCACCTCTGGAAGTTCTCTGTCAGTATGCTGTTGCAATCGTTTTTGAATTATCTTCAAACCAAGCCATGACATTTTTAATTGCCTCTTATGCATGTGAAAGCTGGACAATGAATAAGGAAGACCAAATAAGAGTTGATGCTTTTCAGCTGTAGTGTTGGCGAAGAATGCCTAGAGTACCACAGACTGCAAAAAGGACTAACAAATCTGTCTTGGAAAAAGTGCACCCTGAATATTCCTTGGAAGCAAGAATGGCCAAACTTCTCACCTACTTTGAACATGTTGTCAGAAGGAACCATTTCCTGGAGAAGGATATTGTGCTTGGTAAAGTGGAGTGTCAATGAAAACAGGAAGGCTCTCAACCAGGTGGATTAACACAGCGGCTACAATGATGGGTTCAGATACAGCAAGAATTATGAAGCTGGCACAGGACCGGGCAGTGTTTTGTTCAGTTGTACATAAGGTCGCTATGAGTTAGAGATGACTCAACAGCACCTGATAACAACATATAATCATTCCATTTTTGTTTATATTTTAAATACTTGCTGTTGAACCTAATCCTTGTTGAGGTCATTGATCAAGTTTGTTGGAACAATTTTCATGAAACAAAATTCATTTTCTCTCTCCCTCTGTTGCATAGTAGTCATACATGAGTAAGTAAATGTAGTACGTGGCACCTATTCTTTAAACAAACCAATGATTAAACAATGATACTGCTTTTTCTACATTGTATACTCATTTCAAATGATGCTTATGAAATATAATGACCTGAAAAACTGCTTATGATACAATGTCCTTTGAAAAAGTTGGATATGTAATTACGTATACTACATGAATGCAGTAATGCGAAATTACTCAACTCATTGGGGGCTGGGGGTGGGAACCTAAAAGAATATATCAGCCTGTTAAAAATCATTGTTTTTTTGGCTTTTTGGAAGAAATAGTATAGATGGTTTTCCTGTTTTTTTTGCCCCCCTATATTATATTGAAGATTGGGCAATCTACTTTTGTAGCGATACCTCCTGGAAACCCAAGGATGGATTGCTTTAAGTCAGAGACAACTCGATGGCACATAACAACAATAACAACATATTGTATGGTGCCACAATTTTTATTTAATATTTTTTTATTTATAATGAAATAGTATTGAAGGCCTTGGAAGAGAGTACAAAGACAAAATAATTTTCTTTTAGGGCTGAGGCTAACAATGAAAAAAGAATATTTATTGCCACCAATCTACATGTGGTAGAAGTAGTATGTCAAGCATAATTCTGAAACCTTGATGTTTGAGCAGTAAAGTCAGGAGATGGGAATGAACAAGCCTACAGATTTTCAAGATGTGGTGGAGATGAAAAAGTTATGAGTGATGAAATGAACCTTTGAGATTTGACTAGGAAAGGAAAGCTAGAAAATTGATTAACCTCCATACCCTCTAAGAAAAGGAGACCTGGTAGAACAAAAGGTTAAGCTCTTGGCTTCTAACTGAAAGGCTAGTAGTTTGAACTCAACCAGAAGATTTGTGGAAGAAAGACCTGGTGATCTACTTCAATATAGATTACAGCCAAGAAAACTCTGTGGGACAGCTCTACTCTGACATATAGGATATCTATGAGTCTAAACTAACTTGATGGCCCCTAATAATATCAACAACATGCTGGGATGAAAAGAAAACATAATATGGGTGAAGAAAGAGGAGAGCTAAAAGGGTTGTAATGATAAGAGATCAGGTATTTGAATTTAAGATGTCAACAGTTTAAGAGTTTGATGGTTACACTTTGGGGTATAACCATGGACTAGGTTGCTAAAGTGAAGTTCGACATTAAGGTGATTAGAAATCTGTTAAGTTCATTAACTTAATCATTAAGTTAATGATGATGTTTCAATGGGCCTTATAATTTCTTTTCATTAATGAGAATCCAGATGGAGTCATAGCATCATAAATAAAAGAAGATACTTGAGAATAAGTCTAACACGTAATAAATTTCAGACTGTTTCCTAATAAATAGCTTTGGTAGCACAGTGCCTAAGGCATTTTACTGCTAACCAGAAGGCTGGCTGTTCAAACCTACCAGCCACTCCTCGGAAGGAAGGTTGGGCAATCTACTTCCATAGAAATACCACCACCTCGGAAACTCAAGGAGGAGTCACTATGAGTCAGATCTGACTTGATGGCAGTGACTTTGGGTTTTTTTTTGTTTTTTTTTTTCCCTAATAAATGAATATTAAGTAATTGAAAATGGAAAGAGAACCTTATACTGTGAACAGTCTTTGGAAAATAAATGTTGGAAAATTGTTTCTAAAATAAATACCATGATACATAATAAAGAAGATGTGAAAAATCCACATCAGAAATTCCATTCATAGCCTCAGGTATCCTTAGTCACTCATTCCTTCCTCTTCACCTGCATTTTTCTGTGTACCATAAATTAACATGTATTTGTTTATATATTTTCTCTTAGAAGACTGTGAAATCCTTGATTTCAGGGGCTATTCCTTTATGTTGTCAAAACATCACACAATGTTTGGCACATTATGGTTGCTCAATACATTCTGTTAAATTGATGATTTTTCCTTACATTGTGCTACAATCTACATTCCTGTAGCTTTCAATCAGAGAGTCAATCATTCAAAACAAATGTTACATTTCGAATCATAGAATATGTTCAAGCATAAGTAGATGTTTTACTAGTTGAAAATGTTAACACTGGTATTAGGAAACTAAATGGTTTTATATGTTCCTTCTAAGTCTGTAGATTCTATGAACCTGTATTATCTAATTGCTTGCTTCTCTTTCTGGGTTAATGTGGTCATAGATCCATTGCTCTTCACTCTACAATGTAGAGTGTACAAGCAAAAAACTCAGGGGACTGAAAGTAAATACATATCAAATAACTGCAGTGTATCTTATTATAAAATTGTAGACCCTCAGATTTCAAATGGACAGTGAATGTCACCTCATCCAAGAGTCTATCTGTTTGCAAGTGATAAGACAGAAAGATAACTATTCAAATCCAATTCATTTCTCTCTCTGTACTATTGGGTTTCTATGGTTCTTATCTTCCAATCCACCCACTTCCTTCCCCATATTTATAAGGTAGTGAGACATAAGCAACAAATAGATGGAAACAATAATTTTAATATTGTTAACTGGAGATAATAATTTTAGATTTGTCATATAGTTGCAGTGGCTATCCTATTACCCACACCTGAGTTGAACTTCTGCATTCAGACTGAATGACTTTGTCTTCTGAGGGGAGAGTCTGTACTTGTGAACTTACCACATATTAGAGAACATATTAAAATGTATCTTCTATTCAGCCATGCAGATATGAAGAAGCTAAGATGAGCATTTTATAGATCTTCTAAATATATCAATAATATATTTTCCTCACTGAAAAGTAAAGACAGAAAGGGTTCTTTACATATTTTTTTATTGTGAAGATTAGGGTAGCAATTCCTTTCCTATCTCCACCTTCCCAGGAACCCAGTACCTAGGTGCTGTCCTAAGTAGTGTAGGGACTTTCACAGGATTGGCCTTTAGTATTTGCTAACAATACCTTATTATCTCCTTACTTTCCTTCTCTTATTCCCAATTTTCTTATAGCTATGATACCAGCAGAAATAGTTCATCTATATTTGAGTAATGTGCTCTACCATTCACAAATAAGACATGAAGATCATCCTCTAATTTTATGAGAAATTGCTGGGTAAACACGTTGAGGGAGGAAATTGATAAATTAACACCTTCTTGACATACACAGAAGTGGCAGATTACATGGGGAATCAGCGCTACTAGCAATTTTCTCTTTCGGCTACCTGTCTAGTTTAGCTGCAATGCATGTAATAAGAACTCTTTCTCTTCAGGAAGGATTATTTTTTTTTCCCCAAAAAAAATAAAGATATTCAGTTTAGGGTCACACATTCCTACAATCCATCCATACTTCATTTCATGAGTGATTATCTGAAACCTTAGGCTTACTTCATATCACTTATTATTGTTAGTTGCCATCAAGTAGATTCTGACTCATGGTGGTTACATATATACATAGTACAACTGCTCCATAAGGTTTTCAAGAATGTGGCCTTTTAGAAGCAGAACACCAGGCCTCTCTTCTGAGGTGCCTCTCTGTGGTTTCAAACTGCCAAACTTTCAGCTCGTATTTAAGCACTTAACCATTTTTTACATCCCCCAAAAAGACCAAACCCATTGCTATTAAATTGATTCTGACTCAAATTCACTCTTTGAGAACAGAGTAGAACTTCTTCATAGGGTTTCAAGGCTGTAAATGTTTATGAAAGCGGACTGCTTCATCTTTTACCATGGAGTGCCTCATGGGTTAGAACTGCCAACCTTTTAGTTAGCAGCCAAATGCTTTAATCACTATATCATCAAACTCCTTTTTGACACCCAGGAACTCTCAAATATCTACAGAGGTCAGGTAAACAATATAAGTGAACAAATCAGGCAAGTGAAATACATGAAGAAATAATGAGAAGTATGGCAAATAGTACCTGTCCCATGTAAAGCGGTAGCTGCAACTTTGTTTTATAGTTTGTCATTTTTTTAAAAAAAATTTTTGTTGTGATTTGGGTGAAAGGTTACAGAAAAATTGGTTTTCCAGTCAACAATCCATACACATTGTGTTTTGTAATGTTCACTGCACTCTCCACAACACAATAGCACTCTTCTTACTTCCTCCAAGTGCCCACCACTCCCTTCATAATTCCTTCCCATCACCTCCCTTCTTCCTAGCTCTATCCCTGGGCAAATGTTGCCCTTTTGAGCTCTTATTGCTATTCCAATTAGTGTATACTCTCCTGGTATCACTGTTCATCTTATAGGCCTATCTATCATTTGGGTCAAAGTTGAGCCACACAAGATTTGAGTTCAGTTCCTGGCTTGAAGGGTTGTTAAGGGTCTTAATCTTGGGAGTTCCATCATTAAACTATTAAGTCTGGTCTTTTTTATTATTTTGTCTTTTGTTCCATATTTTTCTCTGACACTATCCCAGATTTCCTATTGTGGTCTCTTTCAGAGCAGTCAGCAGTGGTAGCCAAGTACTATCTAGTTCTTCTGGTCTCAGAGTCATGAAGGCTGGGATTCATGTAGTCCATTAGTTTCTCTGTGCCTTTGATTGTCTTCATTCTTCTTTGTTCTGGATGGGGAAAGACCAATAGCTGCACCTTAGATGACCACTCACAAGCTTTTAATATCTGAGTGACTACTCAACTAAGTGAGATGCAGAACAATGTCTTTGTGGACTATGCTATACCAATTGACATTAGTATTCCCTCAGGTTAGTCAAGATTTTAAAACTTCCAGTTTTTAAAAAAGAAAGTCAGATATTCTTATTTTTATGTGAAACCCCCAGAATGTGAAATATTTAAAGCTAATAAAAAAAAAACTACCACTTTACAAAACAAACAAAAATAAAATAAAACTCCAAACTACAATGTTCAGACTGTAGTTGGCCCATAAGCTGCACATTTACAGCTTTTCTTTCATATTAATTCACTTGACTCTTCACCCACCTGTTATTCTTTTTACCCTGTAGGGCCAAAACATGCCTCCCCCGACCCCCAACAGGTTTATTCTGCCTAACATCTATGTTACAGCTCCTAACCCCATTCCCCAACAACTATGCCTTGTATTTGCAGAGATCAGCTCATTCCTAGAGTTTCAGTATCAGAAAAAAGTCTTTTTCAAAGGGAACATTTTACATTTCCATAATGTGAGCTATAGAATGTCAATTTTAAATTTGTTTCTTTTACATTGGACAAGGCACAGAGTAGAAAGGATTTAGAAGTGTGGTATAATAGAACAAATCCTTGATGAAGTCAGATAAACATTGTTTCTTATCTTCTGTCTCATTTCTTAGCAAGGTGATGTTATTCAAGTCCCTTAGCTCTACTGAGTTTTCATTTTCTTATCTGAAAAGTAGAGATACTAATAAAGGATTTTTGTAAGGATTAAGTAGCACGGTACATAAGAAAGTACCAATAAAACCATTGTGCTATTGAAACATTGGGCATTATTTAGATTGATGCTTTTAATATTTAAATCTAAACTTGTCTTGGAATATATTTTGTTTTATTGAAACTCATTCTTCTTCTTTTATCTTATAGAAGGGAATTGATAACAGTCCATGGAAGAAAAGGAAGAAATCAGTCTTAAAGCTGGGTCAGATTTGAATGTATTATATTGATTTGATTCAATATTTTCTTCAATACTTTATTCTTAGAACAGACATTTGTTGATTATTGACTATGGGACAGACATTGTTCTAGATATTGGGTATACTGGGATGAATAAGAACAGCCAAGAGTTTGTCCTCATAAAACCTGTATTTCTAATTAGGTAGAGATATCATAAACACATAAGCAAATAAATACATAATTTAATGTGGTTTAAGTGTTTTAAAGTAAAATAAAACAATTCATGGAAATTGAAAGTGACAATAGGAGAAAGAGGAAAGCTTCTAATAGCAAGTAACATTTGAGCAGATAACTGACTGAACTGAAGAAATACGCTATGTAGGTATCTGGAGGAAGAGTGTTCAGTTAGAGGGAACAACAGATGTGAAACATCAAAAACAGGAATAAGCTTGATGTGTTCAACAAACAGTAAACCTCTCTGTGTTAGTAGAATAAAGTGAGAGAGAGAAAGAGACAGGAGATAAGGTCTGAGAGTTGAACAGGGCTGGATCATGTCGAGTCCTCTGATCCCAGTAAAGTCTATGGATTTTGTTCTGAATGTCATTGAGGTTTTGAGCTGCTGTGATATCACTTCAGTTGCTGAGCGAAGGAAAATTGATTTTAAGGGGAATAAGACTGAAGGGAGGGAGAGCAGTTTTGGAGAGATGTGATGCTGACTATCTCTAGAGTCATAGCAGCTGAGGTAGTGTGAAGTGGTCAGATTCAGGGTGTATTACTAAGGTGAAACCAGTGATATTATTGAATCCCAAATGACTAGGAGAATATTTTTATCATTTCATGCAATGGGAAAGACTAAGGAAAAATCAGACAGGATGAAGAGAAGAATGAAAATTATAAGTGCTCTGATTTAGACATATGGCATGTTAAGTTTGAGATTACTACTAGACATCTAAGTGGAAATATCAAGTAGGAAGTTGAATGTGTGCATCCAGAGCTGAGGAATAAGGCCAAGACTGGCAATATAAATGATATTTAAAACCATGTTGTTGTTGTGGTTGTTTACCATTGAGTCGGCCCCGACTCATAGCGACCCCTCCTTGGGTTTCCAAGGCAGTATCACTACGGAAGTAGATTGCCCAACCTTCCTTCTGAGGAGTGGCTGGTGG
>NW_006921611.1:2356830-2367177 GCF_000298275.1 Orycteropus afer afer
TTTGCTGTCAAGTTGACCCGACTCATAGTGACCCCCAACCTTCCTTCTGAGGAGTGGCTGGTGGGTTTGAACTGCCAGCCTTCTGGTTAGCAGTCAAGTGCCTTAGGCACTATGCTACCAGAGTTCCTACTTAAAGCCATAGGACAGGGTGAAATTTTGGAGGGAGTGAGCATATTCAGATAAGAGAGCCAAAGACCCCTGAGTAGGTTAACAGTGAGTGGGTCAGAAAGAAAAGGAGTAGGAACCAGCAGAAGATACAGCAAAGGAGCAGCTGTGGGTGGTTGGAGGAAACTCAGAAAAGTAATGTATCTATGTATTTGTTTATGGTGGTGGGAAATTAGGCCAAAGATATTGGTAGTGGTTACACAATATGATTGACATAATTGGTGCCACTGAATTGTATATGTAAAATATGTTGAAATGGCAAATGTGCTATATTTTTACAAATGAAAAAACTTTGAAGAAAAAGAAAAGAAGATAGGATATCAGGAATAAGGAAGCAATCAAATGTGTCAAATGCTTTTCAGAGGTGAAGTAAAATAAGGCAAGTAACCCAAACTCATCAACAAGTCTGTTGTGATGCATGGCAATCCCTTGTATCACAGAACAGGACTGCTCCATTTACAGAAAACCTTTAGTTAGGAGCTGAGTGTAAACCATTTGTGCCACTCAGTGACCAAACATTGCATTTGGTTTTAGAGAACTTGGAATTTTTAATTAACTGGTGGAATAAAATTCTGACTGGAGTGGGGCAAAAGAAATGAGTGGGGTGGGGAATGGCAACAGAAACTATAAATAATTCTCTGGAGACTTTTTTTTCCCCTATAAAGATAAGCAGAGAAATAGACAATATTTGAAAGGGTAAGTGGGGTCTATGGTGTTTCTACTTGTGTGGATATAGGAGTGAAAAAAGAAGACAGAAAAGGAGACTAAATCAAGAATGTGATGAAATTGATGAGCAAATGTTATGACAGAAATTTCAAAACACATCAGCCACAGGTTTATGATACTAATAGAGATTTTTGAACAGGATCGTGTTTATAAGCAAAGGTGATGTATTCTATTTTAAACCTAAATGGAATATTTCCATGCTTGTGGTCTGCATGATGCTCACAGTTATTTGAGGTTTATCTATGTCCTTGCTTGCTCCTGACCTTGGAGGAAAGCATTCATTCTTTCACTGCTAAGTTTCCTATAGGTTTATTGTAGATGATCCTTTTTAGGTTGAATAAATTCTCTTACATAGCTAGTTTGCTGAAAGTTATTGCATTTTGTTAAATCTTTTAATCTGTCTATTGTGATAATTTTATTTTGATTTGGAAATGTATAATTTAACTTAAGAATATGATGTGCTAGCTGTCTTGGTATAACACCTTGTTTAATTTTATTAGTAAGGTTTTATCTCACATGGGAGCTCTGGTAGTGCAGTGCCTAAGGCATTTGCCTGCTAACAGGAAGGCTGGCGGTTCAAACCCACCACACACTCTTCAGAAGGAAGGTTGGGCAATCTACTTTTGCAGTGATACCACCTGGGAAACCCAAGGACGGGTCACTATGAATCAGATCCAACTTGATGGCAGTGAGTTTGGGTTTTTTGTGTTTTTTTTTTTTTGGTACTTCACATATATTTCTAGTTAACACGTGACCCTACCTTTCCCTTCAAGGTCCAAATGCACTTGTCAAAAATACAATACAAAAGATGGGACATAACATAGATGGTCAAGAGGTATTTGAGGTGGGAAGGATATTAGAGATCTTGGAAATGAGAGAATTGAAGCAGATAAAGAGAGGAATATCATTGCTCAGACACATTCAGTTATTAGTTCAAGGGATATTTGTTGGGGGTACCAGCAGAGCTAGAAGCAGAACACATTTCTCTTGGCTACAGACTCATATACTTCCCATTTCACCATGCTGCTACTCACCAGCCACTTATGTCAGAGAAGGAGACAATTTTCACTGTTCCATTTATACCTGGAAGTTTCTAATGTACACCTCCTTAATACCTGAGATTCCACTTTACAGGAGAGGTATCAGGTTACTTCTAAATCTCTGTAGAGTCTCCCCACAGCCATACAGAAAATGATATCTAAGTCCTTCCTGTAAATACATATAGGTTTCTCACCAGGTACCATATGCAGGATTCCAAAAGAGCTCTCTAAGCCATCTGAATTACTGACATGATGGGAGGGGAACTATAGTAGGTGGGGTGGAGGTGGGTGGACAATAAGCAGAACACTTTTGTAGAACTATGTGGACAGAACATTAGATTTCCAGTGCCCTAAGTGAGTCCATTCGTTCACCTTTGGCCTAAGACTATCAAAATAAACTGATTACCTTCTATATTTAATTTTATCAGTCTCTTGAAATTGTTTACTTTGAACTGTGTCTTCCTTCCAGTTGTTTTATTTGCAGCCTGCCTTTTAATTAAACTCCTGATATATCTATTTAAGTCCTCCCCTGATTGATTAATCAAGTACACTAGGAAACTAAACTTCCATCATAAAACAGTTACTAATGTGTGAGGGGGGATTATTAAATTGCTGTTTTATTACCGAAATTGACAAAGATCAGTGACGAAGAGTGAACATACTAGAGTTGCATGGCAACACGCTCATCTAATTAATGGAGTGACAGTTTTATGCTGTGAAGTAGCAAAAGGACTTGACAAGACTCATGGCTTTTCACATCAACTCTAACAGCTGGAATGATGTTTCTTAACATTCTCACAAGGTTTGGCAGTAATATATTACCCTTGTCACACTTAAAATAGGAGGGTGGGACATTTAAATTCCTTTTCTGCTGTTGGTGAATCCCAATAGGAAGACATTGCTGAGAGCTAAATACTCTTCTGACCTCACCTTCTTTAACTACCAATACCCACTCTCTCTACCATGCACGCTACAATCAGACATCTTTATTTTGAGTCTTCTTGTTTCTTTTAGTATCTTTGTTGAGAGAAGATGGAGATATCCACAGGGGCTGTCATTAATTTTCCAAAGAAGAAAAGGAAATAAAAGCTTAAGGCATCCACATAGTTTGCTAATGATTCTGAATTCATGAACCAATGGGATTTAAATAGAAAACAGGGACTTATTTTGAATTAATCAGACATGAATAATATTGAAGAATGTCTTCAGTGACAATGGTAAGACTGTGTCTTTATCACAAGAAAAGACTTAATCTACTTTTTTAGTTGATTTCTTTCAAGTACCAGTTGCCTGGCTACCTCTGTTCTTTGGCCAAATATTTGGGCCTCTGCTTTTTGATGCTTCTCAGTTAGGCAAAGGGGATCAGATGGATTAGAGGACTGAGTCTCTCTGGAGTCTACAAGAGACCTCTGTAGATCAGATGAAAAAGAGTGCTCATTTCTGGGATTAAAGATTTCCAGAAAAACAGGCTATATGGTACTACAAAGACAACCTTTCTTCTGATATTCCAGCTGTTCTATTTTTTCAATATTTCTCCTCCAAACATCCTCTATTAAATTAAAGTGGAAGAAAAAAGCTGCCTTTTGTTATATGGGATTCCTTGATGACACGGATATGTCCAGCCTCAGGTCTAAATCATATCTCACCTCAAGGTTATATGTGTGAAACATGGTCCTGGAATCAAACTTCTTTGAATGAAAATTATTATAAATGTAAATTGCAACCCCCTGTTGGGCTGCTTGGCTCAGAAGGATTTCTGGGCTTGGCACAGCTCAGTTGTAATTATCTAGACTTGAATACAGTTCTTGTTTCAAGGGGAAAGACATTTGGCAGCAGCTTCTGCAGGCTCTAAAAAACCACATAATTCCCCCCAGCATGCCAAAACCTCTAATTTCCAGACATAAAATGTTAATGCTCCTCTCTCACTCATATTCTAGTTCCCACCAGCTTTGAGGAACAGGTATGGCTTTTTCTGGAACACTATCATCACTGGAAACCACAGAGCTTACAAACTGGCAGAATTTCTCTCAGTGCCAGTGTGTCACTTAAGCCAATCTGTGGAGGATGGCTTTCAAATCTCCACAGCCAAACATGTGTTTCACTTGAAGGGAGAAACCAGAGTTACTCAATCAAATGATACCTAAGCTTTTTGTGTAATCCACTGAAAACTCGGATCTCTTTTACTTCTGGAGACAACAAGAACAGCTAAAATACAGCATCTTTAAGCATCCAATAAGTGCCAAGTGTTGTAATAACCAATGCAGAAAGATCTCCATCTCCAGCACTTGTTCTTTAGAAGTATGAGATCTATGTGGTTAATAATACATGCAGTATCCCATTGTTCTGTTCAAATGACAACCTCTTGGTCTATGTACAGGTTCCAGGTTCCTCATGAGAACAATTAAGTGCTCTGTAATTCCCATGCTTTAGCCCTTAGCAAATGCTGCCCTTTTGATCTCATATGACTGTTCTAACGAGTGCACGCTTCTTTGGTGTTATTGTTCAGCTCATGGTGTTTTTGTTAGGTGCCTTCAAGTTGGCTCAGACTCATAGCATCCCTATGTACAACAGAATGAAACACTATCTAGTCCTGGTCATCCTCAATCTTTGCTATGCTTGAGCCCATATTTGCAGTCTATGTGTCAATCCACCTTGTTGAAGGTCTTCTCCTTCTTCTATAATTATCTACTTCACCAAGCATGATAACCTTCTCCAGGGACTTGTTCCTTCTCACAACATAACCAAAGTAAATGAGGAGGCTGGCTGTTCTTGGTTACAAGAAGCATGCCAGCTGCACTTCTTCCAGGGCAGATTTGTTCATTCCTCTGGCAGTCTATAGTATTTTGCAGAAACTGAGTCATAATCATTTTTTTTGGACCCTGTGTTTAGCTCAAGAAGACCTGGTGTCACAGCAGTTAAAGCACTAGGCTGGTAGCTGAAAGTCTGGTGGGAGAATGGTGTGGTACTCCGGTTCTGTAAAGATTTAGAGCTTTGGAACCCAGAGAGAGTGACTCTAATCTGTACTAATAGATCCGTGAGAGTCAGAATCAACTCAATTAGAGTGGATTTGGGTGTGGGTGTTTAACTCAGTGCATAACACATAGTATATATTTACTGAATAAATGGAAGATTCATTTTATTAGTTTAAAAAAATGTGTCATTTGAGTAGTGCTTCTACAAGTATGTTGGGTCATGAACATTTAGTTACCAGTCTGTGATAAGTACAGAAATTGAGAATAAGTGATAATAACTATAATAGTAATTTATTATTTCTGCAGCATCAAAATGTGTGGCCAAGAAATTTATCTCACTGATTGGGGTATACATTTATTATTATTATTTTTTTTTATATTGATCTTAAATTTTGCAAAGTTGTTTTTTAGTAGATCCCTTTGGAAGTTTTATTTCTTCCTTTCCAGTCGGTATGGATTGTATTTCTCTTTCTTTTTTTTTTTTTTTTCACTTACTAAGACCTCCATGATAATGTTTACTAGAAGTAGTAAGAGAGGATATGTTGTCTCATTCCAAATCTAGAGAGAAAGCACTCAGTCTTTCACAGTTAAGTATGATTTTAGTTGGAAGTTTTACATAGATGCCTTTGGTCATATTAAGGAAATTCTGGGACAACAGGTTTACTGAGAATTTTTATTGTGAATGGGTAATTAATTTTGTCAAATACTTTTCTTCTTTTTGTTCTTAAAGAAATTATCTATCTCTCTACCTATACATATTCACACATATATAGTTCATATTAAAACATTGCATATCTCTTTGTGAACAATAACTAAAATTTGTTTAAAAATTTTAACAAAAAACTTACTAAGAGAAACTATAGGTTTTTAGAGCTCTGGTGGCATAGTGCCTAAGTCATTTGACTGTTAACCAGAAGGCTGGCAGTTCAAACCCACTAGCCACTCCTCAGAAGAAAGGTTGGGCAACCTACTTCCATAGTGATACCACCTCGGAAACACAAGGTCACTATGAGTTGGATCTGACTTGAGGGCAGTGGGTGTTTTATAGATTTTTAAAGTATTTAAGAACAAGAAGAGTTCACATAATTTACCAATGCTGAATTATTAAGAAAACCGAATTTTTGAAATTTCCTCTCAGGAGCAATCAAGCATTTTATAGTTGTTGATTTCTCATTTTCAAAGTCTGCTGCTACTTCATGTCCTGTCTGCAGATAGTAATGACTGATGCACATTCACTGGCAATACTAGGAGGGTGTTAGGGGATGGACCACACTAAGTGAGGTTGTCAAAGTGTATGATACCAAAATGTCAAGTACTTTTTTTGAAATCATCATATATATATTCTTTTGATTGTCAACATGCATAACAATACTGATTGATTTTCAAACGTTAAACTGACTTTGCATTTATGGTTGAGCACCAATTGATCAAGATGCATATATTTGATTTGCTAGGTGTTTGCTATGAAATTTTGCATCTGTGTTAATGAGGGACATTAGTCTGCAGTTTCTTTGATTGTAATGTCTTTTCCTGGTTATAAATCAGAGTATGTTTATGTCATAAAATGAGTTTGAGAGGGTTCAACTTTTTCCAAGCTTTAGAAGAGTTTGGAAGGAAGACTGGGCAATCTACTTCCATAGTGATATTACCTTGGAAACCTAGAGAGTGGTGGCTATGAGTCGGATCCAACTCGACAGCAGTGAGTTTGTTTTTTTGGGTTTTAGAAGAGTTTATATATAATTGTCATTATTTGTTCCTTAAATATTATGTAGAAGTCACAAATGAAGCTATCTATGTCTGTAGTTTTATTTGTGGAGTTTTTAAAACTATGTTTCAACTTTCTAAAATTAGGAGTATTCATGTTATCTATTTCTTCTTGGATGAGTTTTCATAGGCTGTGTCTATTAGAGAATTATTACACATTATCAATGATGTTTAATTTGTCCATTAAATTTCTTATAACAGGCCCTTATTATATATTTAATGCTTGTGATCTGTCCACCACTTGTCTGTTTGCCATACTGTGGTGGCTTGTGTGTTGCTGTGGATGTGGAAGCTATGCCATCAGTATTTTAAATACAGTCAAGTTCACCCATGGTGAACAGGTTTCAGCAGAGCTTCTGGACTAAGACAAATTGGGAAGAATAACCAAGCTATCCACTTCTGAAAAAGTTGACCACTAAAAATATTATGATTAGCAGTGAAACATCATCTGATAAAGTGTCAGAAAATGAATCCTTCAGTTTGGAAGACATTGAAAATATGCCTGGGGAAAAGCAGCCTCCTCAGAGTGGAGTCAGCTTTAATGACATGGATGGAGTAAAGCATTCAGAACCTTAATTTGCTGATGGGACAAGACTCAAAATGGGAAGAAACAGCTGCAAACATTTGTTAAAAATTGGAATATGGAGTGTACAAAGTATGAACCCAGGAAAATTGGAAGTTTTCAAAAATGACATGGAATGCATGAAATCAGTGGACCATTACTGGCTGCAAAAAGGGCAAGGAGGCCACATGTTCTGTCCTCCTCTAATCACACAAGAGGAAGACAGAGTCATCATCAATAACCCAAGGCCTATTCCTGCCAGGCCAGACAGGCTGCCTCCCTCCAGCCCTTTTTCCAACTGTTCCTCCCAAAGCACCCACCACCTCTCTCCTGGGTTCGCTAATTCACTGCAGTGGCCACACAGAACTCACGGATTATGAGGTTTATTAGGGAAGCACCAGGCTACAACTCAAGTTCAGGAAGAACGCTCAGTCTCTCTCCCAGCCCACCATCCCTCAGTCAACAGTCTCTCACAGTCTCTTTCCCAGCAGTGCTGGCTCCTCGGTGTCTCACTCAGCAATGTGTGTCTCTTGCATCTCTTTCCCAGCAACATGTGTCTCAGGAGCACATGTCTCTTTCAGGAGCACATCTTCCTCAACCAGCAGTCAGAGAGAGTTCTGCCTCTAGGAGGCCTCCTTTTGAGCCCGGCACGGTGGTCAAACTAGACAATCATAGCATCAGAACTCTAAGCACTTGAGAGGGAGGGCACCTCCCAGAACATTGTTTTGTGCCACTCCCAACAGAAATACTCCAGGTGGACAACTTCAGTAATCAGGAGCTCCTCAGTTGCTCATAAAAAAATCCCACCTTGGAGTTTACAAAGACTTATGGGTAGAAAAGCCACACTAAGTAATTTACTGTACCCACAGGCCACCCCCTGGCTTTTGTAGCCATTTTCCCTTTTATGCTTCAAAAATTCACATCCCCTTCACCATCAGTTTAAGAATAACCACACCCATGAAAGCGTGTAAGCCAGCCACATCATATCTTTATACCCCCCCCCCATTTTAAATAGCCAATCTCTAATTTGCCCATCCCTATTCAAACCAGTACTCTAAGGAGACATGGTCCTTTCTCTCTGGAGAATCTTCTGTTCTGCTTGGAAACTTCAGGCATGTGGATTCATAAACAAGCAAAGTCCAGCCCACCTCAAGCCATCAAACTGCAGCAACTTAACACCAGCTCAGTGTCAAACATCTTCCTCTTCATTTGGTCGGGTTCTGGTCAGTTCATCCCTAGCCATCTCAGCTAGGTCATGGGTACCAGTTGCCAAGTTTTGGAGTCACACTCTTCCCTACACTTCAGACCAGCCAGCACCTTCTCTCACATCTTCAGTCCTCAGGGACTATTTCAATGCCTGTAGGCTCACAATTCATTGCACTTCAGACCAGCCAACCCTTCCTCTCATCCCCAGTCTCTGGGCCTAGGTCAAAGAGTACCAAACTCAGCCTGTTTCTTCTTTGCTGCACTTCCCCCATTTCCACTCACATGGACCCAGGTCATCACAAGCGAGTAACATACAAGTTTACTACTCACTGGCTTCCTTTAACTGTCAGTCCTGGAAGGAGTTTCTCTCATGGACCATGTCTTTTCTGCCTTGATGCACCCAAAGCCTATCTTCTTGCTGGAAATTCAAAAAGCCAGTCTTTTTTTTTTTTTTTCCAGGTCCTTTCTTCAAATGCGAATCTTCCCTTCCCTTAGTAGTACTGGGTGGGGTTCAGATTTTCTACCTAAGCCTCTTATACTCTACACACAGGGTTTGAAACAAAAAGCCTGTGTTTCTTCTGGGCAAATTCTATTTCCCCTTTTAACTTACCCAAACAAGTATTGGCTGAAGGCAGACTTACACACTCCCTGTTTTCCACATACCCCATAATTGTTTCTAATGTACAAACAGGTAAGAAAACATTCAATAGCCATAGTATATTCAGATAAACACATAATCCAAAACACAAATTCCTTTTAAAGACATTCCAGGTTCATCTCTTCACCTTGATTACCATCCTATTCTATGCATATGGCCTTGGGCCTTTGGTTGGGTGTAACCAAAAGCCCTAGCCTCTGGATCAATTATCTCCCTTAAGAGGTAACAGCAAACAAAGCCACACTAAGTAACTTACTACACCACACTGGCCTTTTTGAATGAGACAATCATATGATTTATTATGTCGGGAATGAAAATTTGAAGAGAAGAAATGTTGGATCCATTCTCAAAAGGAATAGTTCAAGATTTATCCTTAAGTACAGTGCTATCAGTGATAGGATAACATCAATATGTCTATAAGGAAGACCAGTTAGTACTACTATTATTCAAATTGACTCACCAACCACTAAAGCCAAGATGAAGAAATTGAAGATTTTACCAACTTCTGCAGTTTGAAATTGACCAAATATGCAATTGAGATATATTGATAATTACTGGTGATTGGAATGACAAACTTGGAAGCAAAGAAGGATTGGTAGTTGGAAAATAAGGCTTTGGTGATAGATATGATGCCAGAGGTCACATGACAGAATTTTGCAAGACCAATAACTTAAACCTTGCAAATATCTTTTTGCAACAACATAAATGGTGACTATACATGTGGACCTCATCTGTGAAAAGAGGTGATAGAGGGGCTCAGTATCATCAGTCAAAACAAGGCCAGGAGCTTACTGTGGAACAGACCACCAATTGCTCAAATGCAAGTTCAAGTTGAAGCTGAAGAAAACTAAAATAAGTCCATGAGAGACAAATATGACCTTGAATATACTCCACCGGAATTTTAGGTACCATCTGAATAATATATTTGACACATTGAATATCAATGACCAAAGACCAGATGAGTTGTGGGGTGACATCAAGAACATTATCATAGATCCATAACAAAAGAAGAAATTGAACAGGTCACAAATATATTATCAACAAAAAAACATCTTGGTCTGGATGGTTTCACTGGAAAATTCTACCTAATATTCAGAGAAGAACTGACACCAACCCTACTCAAATTATTCCAAAACATAGAAAAGGATGGCATTCCCACAAATTCACTTTATGAAGCAAGCATAACCTTGATATCAAAACCAGGCAAAGACATCACTAAAAAGGAAAACTACAGACCAATATCCTTCATAAATA
>NW_006921611.1:2369407-2375394 GCF_000298275.1 Orycteropus afer afer
GGCTAGGCCTGGTTGAGTGGTTGAACACCTGGATGTAGTTATTCCCCATGGTGAGATTGGTAATTAACTCCATGGTGGAATGTATTGGAGCAGCTGAGTAGCTGCTTTAGGGATGTGGTCTGCTTCCTGTATATAAGAAGCAGCTTTGGGAATGGTCTCTAGTCTATAGCACTCTTGAACCCTGCATGTAGCTGTGTCAATGTTCAGCAGTCTGGCATGCTCTGCTGACCTTGGGACTTTCAATGGACTTGAATTAATGGCCTGCTGTGTGTGTTTGGTATCATCAGGACTGTGCCATTTTATTTGTCAACCTTGGGCTTGTTAGCCTCAGCAGCCAGTAGCTGCCTGAGTGAAGAAACACCTCTAGCTCCAGTGGGCCAGGACCAAGAGGTAGAGCTGAAGCCAAAGTCAACGGGCTTTCACCCAGCCCCTAGAACCTGGGACTATGAACTCGGACTTAAAGCCTCCCAAACTGTAAGAGAATAAACTCCTGTTTCTTAAGGCCATCCCATTTGTGATATATTCCTACCAGAGCTGCACTAGGTAACCAGAACAGCTTCCAAAGTCTTCACCAAAAGAGTCTAAAGAGAACTTATAATTGAGATAAAATATCCAGCAATGACATATCTGATAAGGGACTTATCTCTAGAATTTATAGAAAACTCCAACACCTCAACTACAAAAAGACAAATAATCTGATTAAAAAATGGACAGAAAACATGAATAGACACTTCACCAAAGAGGTCAACAAACATAGAAGAAATGCTCATGATCATTAGCCATTCGGGAGATGCAAATCAAAACTACAATGAGATGTCATCTTGTTCCAACACGAGTAGCATAGTTCAACAAAACAGAAAATGACAAATGTTGGCGAGGATGCAGAAAGTTTGGAATTCTCATACACTGCTGGTGGGACTGTAAAATGATGCAACCACTGTGGAAAGCAGTAAGGTGATTCCTTAAAAAGGTGGAATTAGAAATACCATTTGACCCAGCCATTCTATAACTAGGTATATATCCAAAAGTAGTGAGAGCTAGGACAAGAACAGATATAGGCACACCCATTTTCATCACTGTACTACTTACAATAACAAAAGATGGAAACAACCTAGGTGCCCAACAACAGAAGAATGGATAACCAACTATGGAACATACACACAATGAGATACTATGCAGCCCTAAAGAATAATGTAGAATCTGCAAAACACTGCATAATGTGTATGAATTTGGAAGATATTATGTTGAGTGAAATAAATCAATCACAGAAGGACAAATATTGTATTAGTCCCTTATTGTAAAAAGTCAAAGAAAGGTTTATATTAGGAAGGAAATTACCATTGTTGGTTACCAAGGGTGGGAGGGGACAGGAGGGAACACTGTTAGATATGTAGAGACAGTATTGATTTGGGTGAAGGGCAATGTACCAAATGTGAGTGATCAGCATGGTGGCTTTGAGGAAGAGGAAAACATAGAGAGGTGCATGGGAGGTACAGACAACAAAGATGAACCCTTTTGCACACACAGTACTGCGTTGTCACTGAAGGCAAACATAGATATATGGGTGGATAGAAGGGTGGACAGGCTGAACTATTAGGTATGTCTATGCAGGGGGGAGTGTTTCCAAGCCCATGTATAGGGTTGGCAGACAATGATTCTACAACTGTATTTCTAAGTTCTGTAAGAATTCCCAGGTATATAGTAGAGCTGACAAGGGACAAGGCTGTAGTCATTTTTTGGCCATAGCCAGCTACCCAGAAGGAACAAGTAGTTTAACCTGTGGGCTTGGGACCATGGTCACAAGCTCAATTGGGATAACATACTACTCAAAACATTGTTCCACATCCTACTTTGGCTTGCAGTGACTGAAATCTTAAAAGCCTGCGAGCAGCCATCTAGAGGTAATGGTGGGTCTGTCCTCATCCAGAGCAAATAAGAATGAAGAAAAACAAACATGCATGAACAATTAGTCCAAGTAACTGGTACATTATGCAATCCTCAGCCTATATGACTAGAAGACTAGAAGAACTAGACGGTGCCCTGTTACCACTGTCAACCATGTGGAGGCAGATCTATGTAGGAGATACTGGATAGAGTGGGAGAACAATATGGAACAAAACTCAAAATGATTTAAAAAAAAGTGGGGGGGGACCAGTTTTGCTGGTCTGATAGAGCCTGATGGAATAGTCTCTAGCTGTCCTTAGGTCTGGAATTGAGCCCATTCCTGTGGCTTCCAGCCAAACAAAACACAGATATATGAGCTGAACATTTACAGTAGATAGATACACTCCTTGGAGAGAACAATCATGGGAGAATAGAAGGGCTATGTACACACAGGGAGACATCTCGGTGGGCAGGAGTGCATGGGAGGGAAGGATACAAGGAAGAGGAAACTATGGGGAGGAAGTGGGAGGGGAGCTGTTGCATTGTGGGAAATTGCAGTCAATGTCATGAGACAAGGTGTATGTGAGCTGCTGTATAGAAAGTGAAGGAAAGTGAATTTGCTCTATAACTTTCACCCAAACCACAATTAAAAAAAAAAAAGAAAAAGAACATCATCATATATGAAGAAAGCAAAGGTCATTAAAAAGACAGGAAATGAAGAAAAGATCAAAATGGATGTCCAAAGAGACTGAAACTTTCTCTTTAATGTAAAGTAACTAAAGCAAATGGAAGAAATGATTAAATAAAAGAACTGAACAGAAGATCACAAAGAGTGGCCAAAAAGACAAAGTAAAGTATTATAATGAAATATACAAATCAGAAAATTAAAATGGAAGAACATGCATGGCATTTCTCAAGCTGAAAGAACTGAGGAAATAACTCAAGTCTCAAATTGCAATATTGCCTGATTCTATGAGCAAAACACTGAATGATGAAGGAAACATTGAAAGAAGATAGAAAGAATACAGAATCACTGTACCAAAAATAATTGGTTGAAATTCAACCATTTTAGAAGGTAGCATATGATTAAGATCCATATTGGAAGAAGTCCAAGCTACAATAAAGTAATTGGCAAAAAACAAGGCTCAATGGGGATATCCACTGAGATGTTTCAACAAAAGAATGCAGCACTGAAGGCATTTTCTATTTTATATCAAGAAAATTAGAAGACAGTTACTTAGCCATTGGACTGGAAAAGTTTCATATTTGTGCCCATTCCAAAGAAAGTTGATCCAACAGAATGTAGAGTTATCAACTAATATAATTAATATCACACACAAATAAAATTTTGCTGGCCATAATTCAAAACAGTTGCAGCGGTATATTGACAGACAAGTTCCAGAAATTCAAGTTGCATTCAGGAAGTATGTTGAACTAGAGATATCATTGCTGATGTCAGTGGATCTTGGTTGAAAGCAAAGAATACCAGAAAAATGTTTACCTGCGTTTTACTGACTATACCAAGACATTTGACTGTGTGGGTCATAACAAATCATGATCCATAACATGTTCTGGATATAATAATGTTATCCATAACAAATTATGGATAACATTGCAAAGAATGGAATTCCAGAACTTGATTCTGTTCATGAGGAACATGTACACTGAACAAGGTGCTGTCATTTGAACTGAACAAGGGGATACTGCATAGTATAAAATCAGGAAGGGAGTGTGTCAGGGTTGTATCCTTTCCCCATATTTATTCAATTTGTATGCTGAGAAAATAGTTAGAGAAGTAGGACTATATGCAGAAGAACATGGCATCAGGATTGGAGGAAAACTCATTGACAACCTTTAATACACAGATGACACAATCTTCCTAACTGAAAGTGAAGATGATTCAAAGCACTTACTGATGAAGATTAAAGACTTCAGCCTTCAGTACGGATTACACCTCAACATGAAGTAAACAAAAATCCTCACAACTGGGCCAATAAGCAATGTCATGATAAATGGGGAAAATATTGAAGTTGTCGAAGATTTCATTTTACTTGGATCCACAATCAACACCCCTTGAAGGAGCACTGGCAATCTGCAGCAAGGGACCTCTTTAAAGAGGAAAGATGCCACTTTGATGACTAAGGTATACCTACCCCAAGCCATGTTATTTTCAAATTCCTCATATGCATGAAAAAGCTGAACAGTTAATAAGAAAGCCCCTCCAAACATTTGATGCCTTTGAATTGTGGTGTTGATGAAGAGTACTGAAAATACCATGGGCTGTCAGAAGAACAAACAAATCTGTTTTGGAAGAAGTACAGCCGTAATGCTCCTTAGAATGAGAATGGCCAGACTTCTTTGTCTCATGTACTTTGCCTTTTTGTCAGAAGGGACCAGTCCTTGGAGAAGGATAGTATGCTTGGTAAAATAGATGGTTAGCAAAAAAAAAAAAAAAAAAGAAGGCCCTCAAAGAGATGGATTGACACAGTGGCAGCAAAAATGGGTTTAAGCACAGCAAAGACTGCAAGGTTGGGCATGGGACCAGACTGCATTTCACACTGTTATACACAGGGTTGCTGAGTTGGAGCAGACTCGGTGGCATAAAAAAACAGCAAAAGTCTGTAATGTTGGCTTATGTTATATTCCTAACAATGATTATTTGTGTTGATCTGTCTGGCAAGACTTTTGTAAAATTGGCTAATAGTTTCAAAGAAACACCATGCAGTTTAATTTAATATTGTTTTTATACTTCTTATTTCATGGATGATCTTTAATTTCCTCTCTGTAATATTATCTCACTAGTGATAAATTTGTTTTTTATTGGTCATTCTAACGTTTACAGTATATATCATTAACTTATCCCATTCTAATTCCACATAAATTAGTTCTGCTTTATGTATAATAAAGAACTTTAAAGCAGTATGCTTCCATTTATATTTTAATAAACATGTTATGAATTTAATGATGTTGTTGTTGTTAGGTGCTGTTGAGTCAGCTCTGACTCATAGTGAAACTATGTGCAACAGAATGAAATACATGATGTGCTAGTATTAACTTGATTAGGCTGTTACCTTCTAAAGATATTTAACATTTTAAAGACATTTCCTTTCATATTTACTCATACTTCTAATGTTCTACTCCTTGAGTAGATTCAATTTTTATCTGGTATTATTTTTCTTGTCCCTTAAGAGGTTGATTTATCATTTCTTCTGGTTTAGGTTTGGTAGAGATACATTTTCTTAGATTTTCCTGAACATATAAATCATAATAAATCAAAAAATAAGATTGCTTTTGAAAAGTATTTTTGCTGAGTTAAGATTTCTGAATAGACAAATTTCTTCTTTCAGAATTTAGAGATGTTGCTACATAATTTTCTTGCATGCATAGTTTGTCATGAGAAGTTAATAAAATTACTTTTTTTTTTCCCTTGATATTTAACTTTTTTTTTTCTGGATACTTTTAAGATTTTTCTATGAATCATAGGCTTTCAAAAATGTAGTTTTATGATGTGTGTTGGTGTGGTTTCCTTTTGTTCATTCTGCTTTGGGTTTGCTTATGTTCTTGGTTCAGTGGTTTGTTTGCAGACTTCATCACATTTTGGGAAAAAAATCATTAACTTTTGGGGTCTATCCTGTTTGGGGTTTGTTGGACTTCCTGAATGGATATATTCTCATCTTCCATTATATCAGTGAAACTCTCCTCCAACAAATCTTGTACAATTTTCTCAGTGCTTTTATTTTTCTCTTCCTCTTCTGGAATTCCAATGACACATAGGTTATTCCTTTTGATGGTATCTCACACGAACCTTAGGTTTTCTTCATTTTGTTTTGATCTTTTTTCTGATTGATCTCTTTCCAAAGAAGTATTTAGGTATCTGTCTTCAATCTCATTAATTCTGTCTTTCATTGCATCAATTCTACTCCTTTTCCCTTTCAATGTGTTATTTATTTCTGACAATTTAGTATTAATCTTCTGGATTTCTGTCTGTAGATTTAGAATCATTTCTAATTTTTCATTTATTTTGTCACTTTGTTCTTGTATTTTCTTCCAAAATTCTTCTAGGGATTTGTCTGTGTTTTCCTTGGTCTGTCTCTCAATCCTTT
>NW_006921611.1:2376034-2381952 GCF_000298275.1 Orycteropus afer afer
AAAAAAAAAAAAAACTGAAAACTAGAACCTGGGAGGGGAAGAATAAAGAAAAATAATAATAAGGACTAACATAATAATAATAGTAGTTTTAAACAAAAGCAAACAAACTAAAAATCAAAAGAAAAAAAATCGAGGCAGGGTGGGGCAGGGTATGCAGGCTCCATCCTAGCACACAGACTGGGATGGAATTTCTGCCTGCCCAGAAAGTTGGTGGGAGTGAGGGATGGCTGCACCTCCATTCACCAAGGCAGTGTGGGAGATAAGAGGAACAAGGGGAATGTTGCACCTTTCCAGTCGTCTGGGTTCAGAATGTCCTTGGGATTCCTGGAAATTGGAGCCTGTTCTTAAGTCCCTGGAATCTGGGAGAACTTTGTCACTTTAAATATCCAAAATGGTCAAGCCGTTTGTAAACATTCAAAATGGCTGCACACTCCAGACAGACAAAAGTCCACAGCTCAGCCGCTTTCCTCTTCACTGCTTCCCCTTTTATTTCCCAGCCAGCAGAGCAGTCCTCCATGCAGTCCCTGTCAATTTTTAGGTTAATTATTAGGTCCTACCACCACTCTGGTAGCATAGTGCCTAAGGCACTTGACTACTAACCAGAAGGCTGGTAGTTCAAACCCACCAGTCACTCCTCGGAAGGAAGATGGGGCAATCCACTTCTGTAGTGATACTGCCTTGGAAACTCAAGGAGGGGTTGCTATGAGTCAGGTCCGACTTGACTGCACATAACAACAACAGCCACCACCACTCAGCAATATCCAAGCTGTCTGTGCTGTCAGGATTGCTGCCAGACCACAGCTCCATATATCTCCTTTTTTGGTGTTTTCATGCAAATTCTTCTGCTAGTTAGAGTTTAGTCCACTTCTATATCCTCCCCTTCAAGGCTCAGGGGTCCAGGATTATCTTCTGTATCTGTGTTAATTGGTTCCTCTTTTCTTTGTTGAAGAGGGTCTGTGCAGGCTTTCTGCCTATTCCACCATCTTACCAGAACTCTCCACAAGTCATTAACTTTTGAAACATTTTTTTGTCCTTCTTTCTCATTTCCTAAGGAGACTCCAAATACATGTTCAAAGATCATTTGGTTTTGTGCCACATGTCACTTGTTTTCTGTTCACTTGGTTGTTTCAGTGTTTTTCTCTTGTGTTTAATTTTAGATAATTCACTTTACTATGTCTTCAAATTCACTAACTTTTTCTTCTCCTGTATTCCAGCCAATGTGGGGTTTTCATTTAGATACTGCATTTGTCACCTCTAGAGTAGCTCTGGTAGTGTATTGCCTAAGGTGTTTGACTGCTAACCAGAAGGCCAGAGGTTCAAACCTACCAGCTACTCCATGGAAGAAAGGTTGGGTAATCTACTTCTGTAGTGATACAGCCTTGGAAACCCCAGGAGGGGTCTCTGTGAATTGAGCCTGACTCAATGACACATAACAACAACAATCTCTGGAATCTTCATTTAGTTACTTTTATAACTTCCATTTCTTTCCACATCGTATTAATTGATTTCTTCTATCATATTGCACATATGACAAATTTATGATAGCTGTTTTAACATTTTTGTTGTCTAACTCCATTAACCCTATCATTTTATTTATTTTCTTCTTATTTTGGAACACATATACTACTTCTTTGAAAGCCTGGTGATATTAGATTAGATCCTAGACATTAAGTTTTTCACCCTTTTGAGAGCCATATTTTCTTGAAGTTTTAAAAATAGTGTTGAATATTATTCTGAAACACAGTTAAGTTACTTAGAAGCAGGTGAATCTTTTTAAGGTTATATGTAAGATTTTTTATACTGGAGCAGCCTATAGTCTAAAAACCCAAAACCCACTGCTGTCGAGTTGGATCGACTCACAGACACCACTCCTTGGGTTTCTGAGGAGGTATCACTACAGAAGTAGACTGCCCAATCTTCCTTCTGAGGAGTGGCTCGTGGGTGAACTATCAGTCTTCTGGTTATCAGTACAATGCCTTAGGCACTAAGCCACCAGAGCTCCTTGCCTATAGTCTAGCATTAGTTAATACTCACTACTAAGGCTATAGGGAGCTCTGGTGGCATAGTGCCTAAGGCAATTGACTGCTAACAAGAAAGTTGCTGGATCAAACCCATCAGCCACCCCTTGGAAGGAAGATTGGGAAACCTGCTTCTGTAGAGATACCACCTCAGAAAACCAAGGTTATGAGTTGGAATTTACTCCAGGGCAGTGAGGTGTTTTTTTTTTTTTTTTTTTTTTTTCTTCTTTTGTACTAAGGCTATATGCTTCTGAGAACACCACCCAAGGACTAGTGTATTATGTGGTTTTTCCACTCTGACTGGTGAGAAAAAAACTGTCCACAGCCCTATCTGTGAAATATTTGGCACACTGTTTTCCACTGGTCCTTTTTCCATTCCTTGGTAGTTTCGTATCATGTATATATAGATACGTACTCAGTCAAAGACTTGAGAGGACCCCTGTATAAATATCTAAAGTTCTCATTCTTTGTGCAGACCCTTCTATTGGCATTTCACCTTACAAAATCTAGCATCGGTGACTTCTGTGTGTAGTACTGTCTCTTCTGCTCCTGGAGTCTGGGGTCTGTTTAACTTCTCTTACTGGACTGAGGCCTAGAAATCTTCTATGTCATCTAGAGATTGCCAATAAGCATACATTTGGTCAATTTTAAGGCTCATCTCTCTTTGCTTCCCTTCTTTCAAGGATCTAGTTTTGTTCAGTGTCTTTTCCAGTGTCTGAAATCCCAAAATATATTTTATATATTTTGTCCAATTCTCTAGTTATTTAGGTCAAAGGATAAATGTGTTCTCTATTATACCACTATGACCTGAAGCAGAATTCTTCATTAGAGTATAAACCAAAATAATTTGTTTAGGATAGATTTGAAAAACAAAACAACATCAACATCAGCGATGACATCAAAAATAATTGGTCCTTCAACAGAGAAAATCATTGTTCTTAGATGATGGAAATACCATATATCTACACCATGCTGTACAATATCTTTTAGCCACATGTGGCTGCTGAACACTTGAAATATAGCTTGTGTGACTAAGAAACTAAATTTTTAATGATATTAATTTAAATAATTCCATGTGGTTATGGGACACCGTATTAGGCAACTCAGATCTAGAGCCTTATAAAAAATATTAGCATGGCTAGAAAAGAAAGAAGTCAGTTAAAAAAGTAAGTAAATAAAATAAAATTGTATCTATATCTAGATTTAGATCTGTTGTTGTTGTTGTTATGTGGGGTTGAGTCGGACCCGACTCATAGACTCTTCCTTGGGTTTCTGAGGCAGTATCACTACGGAAGTAGATTGCCCCATCTTCCTTCCGAGGAGTGGTTGGTGGGTTTGAACTGCCAGCCTTTTGGTTAGCAGTCAAGTGCCTTAGCCACTATGCTACCAGAGCTCCTATGTAGAGTATAGGACAATTAAAGAAACCAGTGTGATATATTATGTTGTTGTTGTTGTTATGTGCCATCGAGTCGGACCCAACTCATCTAGATAGATATATATACACACTAAGGAAATAAACAAAAATCAAGAGGTGGATGTTTCTCTTTTTATGTTGTTGTTGTTAGGTACTGTCAAGTTTGCTCCAACTCATAGCAGCACTATGTACAACAGAATGAAACACTGCCCAGTCACAGGCTATTAATGTTGTTAAGGTTTGGACTCATGAAAAGGATTGTTGTTGTTATGTGTTGTCAAGTTGGACTTGACTCATAGTGATCCCTCCTTGGTTTTCCAAGGTGGGATCACTATGGAAGTAGATTGCCCAACCTTCCTTCCGAGGAGTGGCTGGTGGGTTTGAACCGCCAACCTTCTGGTTAGCAGTCAAATGCCTTAGGCACTATGCTACCAGAGCTCCTATGAAGAGGATAGGACAATTAAAGAAACCAGTGTGATATATTATGTTGTTGTTATGTGCCATCGAGTTCGGACCCGACTCATAGCGATCCCTCCTTGGGTTTCTGAGGCTGTATCACTACAGAAGTAGATTGCCCCATCTTCCTTCCGAGGAGTGGCTGGTGGGTGTGATATATTATGGTAAGTGTTAAATCCACTAATATTTACAAAAATAATTTGCAAAGATACTGAAGCACTCATATTTAATCATTGCTGCTAATATTACTCACACAAACCATTTCCCTAGTGGTCAGAGGTGAAGGCAAGCAACTTAAAAATAGATGCACAAATGAGTGGAGTGATTTGTCTCAATTTCGGCCTTCCCTGCCTCTTAGTACTCCTAGGCATTCCCACTCTCAAGAAGACTGGCCAATTTATGGTATCTCTTCTGTGCCCAAGTCATAGAACATGTTTAATGGTTAAGTTGATTAAGGATATACTGTCCCAGAAAGGTTAAGACATTTGAAATGTTATCAACATGAAGCAAAGAATGCAAAAGTTAGCTGCTGATTCATTTGCCTTCCACATCGATCTGCTGTCCAAAGTGATCATCCACATGACATCAGTCCCTGGAAACTCTAACACAGAAGCTTAGATAATGAGACACCAGTATGTCAGTATCTTTCTTTCTTTTATTTATTCTTTTCTGTTAAAGGGTCCTTTATTTATTTATTTATATTTCACAGTGTTTACTCCCATCCCTTCCAATCCATAGTAACTAACAAAGAAAGTTTCATTCCATATATAAACCTTTCCTTGACTTTTTACAATAATGAACTAATATAATATTTGTATTTCTGTGATTGTCTTATTTCACTAAGCATAATGTCCTCTAAGTTCATTGACATTATGCAGTCTTTTGTAGATTCTACACTATTCTTTAGTGCTGCATATTATTCCATTGTGTGTATGTATCATATTTTGGTATTCTGTCTTCTGTTAATGGGCACCTAGGTTGTTTCCATCTTTTGGCTATGGTAAGTAGTGCTGTGATGAGTATGGGTGCGCCTATATCTGTTCTTGTCCTGGCTCTCACTTGTTTAGGGTATATACCTAATAAAGGTATTGCTGGGTCAACTGGTATTTCTAATCTCAATCTTTTAAGGAATTGCCATACTGCTTTCCATAGTGGTTGTATCACTTCACAGCATATATACACCAACAGTGTATGAGAATCCCAATCTCCCCACATCCTCACCAACATTTGTCATTTTCTGTCTTGCTTTGCTATTAGTGTTGGGGCTAGATGGTATATCATTATTATTTTTATTTTCATCTTTCTAATGGCTAATGATAATGAACATTCCTGTATGTTTGTTGGCCGCCTGAATATCCTCTTTGGTGTAGTGTCTATTCATGTCTTCTGCCCATTTTTGTACGGGATTATTGGTCTTTTTGCTGTTGAAATGTTGACATTATCTATAAATTTTAGAGATAATTCCCTTGTCATATATGTTGCCAAATATTTTTTTCCCAATCTGTGGGTTCTCTTTTTAGGTTTTTTGAGAAATTTCGGAAGCTCATAAAAATTTAATTTTAGAAGGTCACATTCACCTAATTAGAAGATAGTTTATCTTCTGCTATTTGTGCATTTTAGGTTATGCTACAGTCTATTTATGTCATAAATGAAGGCCCCTAAATTTGCTCCTAATTTTTCCATGAGGAACTTTATAGCTTTAGGTATCACTTTGATCCATATGATGTTACTTTTTGTGTATAGTGTGAGGTACAGATCTTGTTTCATTTTTCTGCAAATGGATATCCAGTTTTGATTGTTGTTGTTGTTGTTAAGTGCAATCGAGTCATTTCTGACTCATAGCGACCCCATGCACAGCAGAACGAAACAATGCCTGATCCTGTGCCAGCCCCACGATCCCTGCTATACTTCAGCCCATCATCGCAGCCACCATGTCAATCCATCTCGATGAAGGCCTCCCCCTCTTTCGTCGACCCTCCACCCTACCAAGCATGACATTCTCCTCCAGGGAATGGTCCCTTCTTACAACA
>NW_006921611.1:2384511-2390571 GCF_000298275.1 Orycteropus afer afer
TCTTGCTGTTGGAGACCTCTCGTATCACCCCCACCTGGGTCCCTGTGGCTGACTGTACCTCTGTCTGGCTTCTTGGCTTTTAATCCCCTTTCTTCTGCTCTTCTGGCCGGCTGCTTTGGGCATCCCTGAGTTGTCCCTGAAGCTGACTGCTCCTCTGTCCAGGTTCCTGGCTTTGTATCCCCTTTCTCCTGCTCTTCTGGCCTGCTACTCTGGGCAGACCTGAGTTTCCTCTCCTCACCTAATCCCTAAGTTTTGATAGCACTCTTTATTAAATAATCTCTTCCTCACTTAAAGAATTTTGGCCCTTTGTCAAAGATCAGCTGATCATAGCTCAATGGATCTATTTCTGGGCTCTCAATTCTAGTCTGCTGGTCTATGTGTCTGTTATTGTACTAGTACCAGGCTGTTTTGACTACTGTGGCTATAAAGTAGGTTTTGAGATCTGAGAGTATGATACCATTTACTTTTTCTTCTTCTTCAATAATGCTTTGTTTATCCACGGTCTCTTTCTTTTCTGTATAAAGGTAGTGATTGGTTTTTCCATATCCTTAAACAATGTTGATGGGATCTGGATTAGGATTGCATTGAATGCATATATTGCTTTGAGTAGTATTGACATTTTTCACAATGTTCAATCTTCCTATCCACGAGTATGGTATATTCTTCCATTTATGTAGATCTCTTATGATTTTTTAAAGTAATGGTTTGTAGTTTTCTGTGTACAGGTCTTTGTGTCCCTGGTAAGATTTCTTCCCAAGTTGTTGTTGTTGTTTTTTTTTTGGTAGCTATTGTAAATGATAGGAGCTCTGGTAGCATAGTGGCTAAAGCACTTGACTGCTAACCAGAAGGCTGGTGGTTCCAACCCACCAGCCACTCCTCGGAAGGAAGGTTGGGCAATCCTAGTTCCATAGTGATACTGCCTTGGAAACCCAAGGAGGGGTCGCTATGAGTCGGGGCCGACTCGACGGCACATGACAACAACAACAACATTGTAAATGGTATTGATTTCCTTATTTCCTTTTCAGCAATCTCTTTTCTGGTGTGGAGGAATCAAACTGATTTTTGTATGTTGATCTTGTATCTTGCCATTATGCTAAATCTCTTAGTTTCAGTAGTTTTTTTTTTTGCTGGCTATCTTGGGTTGTCTAGGTGTAGGATCATATCATCAGCAAATAGGAATAGTTTGACTTCTTTTTGACCAATTTTGATGACTTTCATTTCCCTGTCTTGCCTTATTGCCCTGGCTAGGTCTTCCAATACAACATTGAATAGAAGTGGTGTTAGAAGGTATCCTTGTCTAGTTCCTGTTCACAACAGAATGGTTTCAGTCTCTCTCCATTGAGAATAATGTTTGCTATTGGTTTTGCATATATGCCCTTTATTATGTTGAGGAAATTCCCTTCTATTCCCATTTTGCTGAGAACTTTTATCAGGAATGAGTGATAAATTTTATCAAATGCCTTTTCTTAATTGATTGATATGATCATGTGGTTCTTTTCCTTTGTTTTATTTGTGTAATGGTGGACCTTGCTTTTTTTTTTTTTTTTTTTTTACTGTTGAAACATCCTTGCATACTTGGTATGAACCATGCTTAGTCATAAATATCCTTATTTTGATATGTTTGAGTCTATTAGCTAGGATTTTTTTGAAGATTTTTGCATCTATATTCATGAGAGGTACTGGTCTGTAGTTTTCCTTTTGAGTGATGTCTTTGCCTGGTTTTGGTATCAAAGTTATTCTTTCTTCATAAAATGAACTTGGGAGGATTCCATCCTTTTCTATATTTTGTATTAATTTGAGTAAGCTTGGTGTCAGTTCTTCTCTGAAAGGCTGGTAGAATTCTCCAGTGAAATAGTCTGGACCAGGGTTTTTTTTTGGGGGGGGGTAGATTTTTTAATGACTTGTTCAATTTCTTCTTTTGTTATGGGTCTGGTCGAATTTTCCACCTCAGTATGTGTTAGTTTAGGTAAGTAATATGTTTCTAGAAATCTGTCCATTTATTCTAGATTTTAAAATTTGTTGAAATACAGTTCTTCATAGTATCCTGATATTATCCTTTTTGTTCAGTTGGTTCTGTTGTTATGTTGCCTATTTCATTTCTTATTTGTGTTATGTGTATTCGCTCCCTCTTTTCCTTTGCTAAATTTGCCAGTGGTTTGTCAGTTTTATTAATCTTGTTAAAAAACCAACTTTTAGTCTTATTGATTTTTTTTCTATTGTCTTCTGATTTTCTGTTTCATTTATTTTTGTTCACATCTTTAGTATTTCCTTTCTTCTGGTGACTATAGCTTTTTCTTGCTGTTCTTTTTCTAATTTTAGGAGACGTTGATTTAAAGTTTTAATTCTGGCTCTTTCTTCTTTTTTGATGTGTACATATATTGCTATAAATTGGCCTCTGATCACTGCTTTCACTATGTCACAAAGATTTTGGTATGTTGCATTTTCATTTTCATTTGATTCAAATAATTTTATAATTTCATTTCTACTTCTTCTATTACCCAGTCATTCTTAAGGAGAATGTTGTTCAGTTTCCATTTGTTTGATCCTTTGATCTTCCTATTGTTGATTTCTAATTTGATAGCATTATCATCTGAGAAGGTGTTTTGCAGTATTTCAATGCTTTTAAATGTGTTAAGGCTTGCTTTATGCCTAACATATGGTCTATCCTGGAAAATGTTCCATGTCCACTGGAAAAGAATGTATATTATGCTGTTGTTGGATGAAGTGCTCTGTACATGTCTATAGGCTCAATTTGGCACATTACATTGTTTAGTTCTTCTGCCCCTTTGCTGAGTTTTTTTTTTTTTTTATTTTTTTCCCAGTTCTATCTTTCAATGAAAGTGGTGTACTAAAGTCTCCCACTATGACTGTGGAGTCATCAGTTTGTCTTTTCAATTCTGTTAAAGTCTGATTTATGTATTTGGAGGCCCTTTCATTGGGTCCATATGTGTTTATTATGGTTATGTACTCTCATTCAGTTGATTGTTTAATCGTTTTACAATTTCCTTCCTTGTCTCTTATGGTGGTTTTTGTCTTAAAGTCAATTTTATTAAAAATTAGTATTTCCACTCCCGCTCTTTTTTGATTGTCAGTTGCTTGATATACCTTTTCAAACCTTTAATTTTTAAGCCATTTTTGTCTTTGTCTCTAAGGTGTGTCTCTTGTAGAAAGCATACTGATGGATTAGGCTTTTTTTTTTTTTTTTTTTTAATCCAGTCTGCAACTCTCTATCTTTTGAGTGGTGCATTTAGTCCATTGACATTCAGTGTAATTATCAACAAGTACAAATTAGTTGCTGTCATTTTGTTATATATTTGCTGGTTTCTTTGTTCCATTTAATTTTCTGTGCTGAGCTCATTTTGTTTGTAAATTATGTTATCATTTCCTTCTTTGCTTTTGTTTTACTATTTGCTAAATATTTGTGCTTGTCCACTTTTTCTTGTGATGTGAAGGTTTATCATTTTTTTTTTTTTTTGGTTACCCTGTGATTTATAATTTTCTCCCCAAATTTATCTAGGTTCATTCTATGTTGCAACTCTCTTGACTTCCTCACCGTTTAGAAGTTCTATAACTACACTATTTTTCCCCTCTTTTTGGTTTGTAGTGGTCCACATTTTCCAATTGATGTTTCTGGTTTCCTATTTGCAACCTTGTAAGCTTATTTTAAGGAGTTCTGGTAGCATAGTGCCTAAGGCACTTGGCTCCTAACCAGAGGCTGGCAGTTCAAACCCACCAGCCACTGCTCAGAAAAAAGATTGGGCAATCTATTTCCGTAGTGATACGGCCTCAGAAACCCAAGGAGGGGTCACTATGAGTTGGGTCTGACTTCATGCACATAACAGCAACAATAAGTCGCTTATTTTACTTCGGATCCTTCCATAACTAGGTTGGGTTATGTCACCATGTGTGTTAATGGTTGGTTGTTTACTGTTGGTTCCCTGCACAAAGGATTCCCTTTAGAATCCCTTGTAAGGTTGGTCTTGTTTTAACAAATTCTTTTAATTTTTGCTTTTCTGGAAATCTCCTAATTTAGTATTTGAGAGAGTATTTTGCTGGGCATATAATTCTTGTTTGGATTTTTTTTTTTTTTTCCTTCTTTCAAGTTTTTATATATTCCATCCCATTGCCTTCTTGCTTGCATGGTTTCTGGTGAGAAATCTGAGCTTATTCTTTTTGGTTGTCCTTTGTAAGTAACTTTTCATTTTCCCCATGCTGCTTTCAGGATTCTTTCTTTGTCTTTGGTTTTGGTGAGTTTGATGATGATATGTATTGGTGATTTTCTCTTGGGGTCTATCCTATTTGGGGTTTATTGGACTTCTTGTATTGATATATTCTCATCTTTCATCATATCAGAGAAATTCTCTTCCAACAAATGTTTGACAATTTTCTCTGTGGTTTTACTTGTCTTTTCTGATTCTGAAATTCCAATTACATATAGGTCATTCCACTTGATGGTATCCCACTTGAATCTTAGGCTTTCTTCATTTTGTTTTGATTTTTTTTCTGATTGATCTCTTTTTAAAGAGGTATTGAAGTATTTATCTTCAGTTTCACTAACTGTCTTCCATTGATTAGATGCTACTCCTTTACCCTTTCCATGTGTTGTCTACTAGTATTAATCTTCTGGATTTCTATCTACAGATTTTGTATCATTTCTAATTTTTTTATTTATTTTATCATTTTGCTCTTCTATTGTGTTCCAAAATTGTTCTAAGATTCTCTGTTTTTCTTAATTTTGTCAGTGTTTTCCTTGATCTGTCTCTCAGTCTGTTGAAGGTAACTAACTCTAATTTATTTGAATTTCTTATCAGGGAATTCCAATGCTGCTTCTTCCTCAAGGATTTGTTTGGGTCTGTGTCCTGGTCTCTTGTTTCTACTGCTTTATCTTGCTTCTTTGTGTGGACTGTGGTGGTCTGTTGTCTCCAAGACATTGTGATGTTTTTATGTTTATATTTAATTGGTGATTGTATGTTGGAGTGATTGACCCAAGATTTTTTTTTGTTGTTTTTGTTTTGTTTTATTTGAATGTATCTGAGTAAGAAGGGTACTCTGCTCCCTTACTGGCTAGTTGTCAGGCCTTATGCATTCACCACCTGTCTCCTTTCCAGTTGTCAGCATCCAATATGTTCATGCTGTCCTCAACAAGTGGAGTCTATTCTTAGGTCTCTGGAAGCTACAGGAGAATGCTCTCACTTTAAATATCCAAAATGGCTGCCACTTGTAAACATTCAAAATGCTATGCCTTCCAGATATCCAAAAGTCCACAGCTCAGTTTGTCTCCTTTGTTTCCCTTTTTAATCATAAGCCACCAGTGTAGTCATCCATGCAGCCCTTGATGAGTAGGGGAGATTGGGAGGTTAACTCTCAGGGCCTAACACCACTTGGAAATATTCAAACTGTCCATGTCATCAAGAAAGCTTACATTTTGAAGCTCCAATTATTTCCTTATTCACTATTTTCATTCAGGTTCTTCTACTACCAAACCAAATTCACTGCTGTCAAGTAGGATCCAACTCAGAGTGACCCTCCTTGAGTTTCCAAGGTGGTATCACTGCAGAAGTAGATCACTCAGTTTCTTCTACTGGTTGGTGTTTAATCTACTTCTGTATCATTCCTTTCAAAGGTCAGGGCTCCAGGATTATCTTCAGTATCTCAGTCAATTGGTTTCTCTTTCCTTTGTTGAAGAAGGTCTGTGTAGCTTGTCTGCCTATTCTGCCATCTTACTGGAAGTCCTCAGGAATCTTTCTTTGTGTGAAATCCTTGTTAGTTAATGACCTCTGGACATGGGAAACCTATTGAGATCTTTCCAGTATGCTTTAGACATCTGCAGTGACTTCAAACTAAATGAAAGTCAGGAGGTCCATTTTCCCTTTTGGATGTTAAATTACAATGATAACCAGAAACTTGGAAGTTCAAAACTTACCCAGCAGCACTGTAGAAGAAAACAAGTGGTGATCTATTTCTGAAAAGATTGTGTAATACATGGGGTTGCCATGTGTCAGAAGTGACTCAACAACACAAAAAAAAAAAAACCAGGATAGAAGTTTTATTTCAGGTTTT
>NW_006921611.1:2394922-2398939 GCF_000298275.1 Orycteropus afer afer
TCTTTCCAGTTGTTCTATCTTTCAAAGAAAGTGGTGTATTAAAGTCTCCCACTATGAGTGTGGAGTCATCTATTTGGCTTTTCAACTCTTTTAACGATATTGACCTATTTTTATGTGCCAGACCATTAAAGAAATAAGATAAATTGCATTGTTTGCCATCTGTATATAAAGTACAACATAATAATTCACTAAAAGATACATAAATACACATGCTTCTATTAGTCACTGTCAAGATATCTAAAAGCCTTGTTTGCTTGTACCTAGTCCACCATAAGTTTTAATCAAAAACAAGTTGTAGCTGTGTTTTTCTTTGGAAAATGCTTGTCTTTAGTATATAGCAAGCCTGATAATGGATGAGGGACCTGGAATTTAAGAGAATATCAGAGATTCTAATGTACATCCAATGAGGTCACAAGGGTCATGGAAGTAAGCTTAAAACAATGCAATCTATTCATTCACAGCAGGGAAAAACTACAAGTTACAAGGGAGGCTGGGAATATAGGCTTGGCGGTATCAGACTTGTGCTATTTTGGAGGACTGTGGTTCAGAGGTAAAAACAGAAGATTTTCCAAATCCTGTGAGAATCATAGTGGTACAGTGCCAAGAGCATAGGCTCAGACAGAGGGCCAATCTTTGCCTCTAATTCCTGGCTTTGAGTTTCTGATTCTATCTCCTTGGGCTGGTATCTGAAATACAGAAGCAATACATCTTACCTCTAAGGATTTCTAAATATAAAATGAGTTAATATTTGTAAACACAGGTCTAGTTTATTGTTGTTCATTGTCATCACATTGGCCACCAACTCATGGCAATCCTAAGCACAAGAGAATGAAACTCTGCCCAGTCTAGTACCATCCCCATGATCAGTTGAAGATTGGACCTTTGTGAACCATATGGTTTTCATGGGCTGATTTTCAGACAGAGATCACCAGGCCTTTCTTCCTAGTTTATCTTAGTCTGGAATCTCTGCTGTAACCTGTTTAGCATCATACAACACACTAACCTTCACTGATGGACAAGTAGTAGGTGCTTATGAGGTACATTGGCTTGGAATCAAACCCAGGTCTCCTGCATGAAAGATGAAAAGTCTGCCATGGAACCACCAATCCTTCTAGTATAACTTAGTAGAGTACACTAGAAATTCATATTAGTATTCAAACATAGCTGGTGGAGAAGTCCTGTAATCCATATGGCTTTTAGTGTGAGGATAGAGTAGCTGCATGGGGAAAGGGAAAACAAAGCTTAGCTGACAATTTTGTTTGAGGAAAGAGGAAATTGTTGGAGGAGGAAAATGAATTCAGGAATATACATATATGCCAGAGCCCATATACACCTATTTCTGAGTTCTAGGAAGCTGCAATAAGCAAAGAAAATTCAAAAATGTTATTCCACTACATGAGTAGAATTTGGATGGTGAAAATAGTTACCATGCTCAGCTAACTGAAAAGTCGGTGGTTTGAGTCCACCCAGAGGCCACTCCTCAGAAGGAAGGTGCAGAAATCTACTTCTGTAGTGATACCACCTGGGAAACCCAAGGAAGGGTTGCTATGAGTCGGATCGAACTCCATGGCAGTGAGTTTTGTTTGGTATTTAGAGGCACTTCAGAAGAAAGATCTGGAGACCTACTTCTGAAACATCACCCTTTATTATACTGACACACAGGGTCACCATGAGTAGAAATTACCTCAAAGGCAACTATCCCCTTATCCTCACCCATCCTAAATGAATATGAAGAGTATAGACTTGATTTTTTCTAACTGGATGTAGTGCTTGTGCCAGTAAGAAGTATTTCCCACATTTTGGATTGATATGATACATAAAAACTTGATATGATACAGAAAAACATTGCAGCTTGTTCAATGAGGAAAATTACTGCATATATGGAAAAACCAAAAGGATATCATACAGTGGTGGCTTCATAGTCTGTGACATATCAATTAAGTAAATGATGTTAATAATAATAATAATAATAATAATAATAATAATACTTTTCCATAGCTTCAGTAAAGGGTAAAGCATCTGGCTGTTAATTAGAAGGTAGGCTGTTTGAACCCACCAGGCACTCCATGGGAGAAAGATGAAGTTGTCTCCTGTAAAGGCTCGCCACTTTGGAAACCCAATGGGATATTTCTACTCTATCCTATAAGGTCTCTATGAGCCAGAATTAACTCAACAGCAGTGAATTTGGTTTTGTTAGTCTCAGTAAGAGGAGTTAAAAGTGGTGGATATCTCTCAGTACTCGTGAAGTTGTTTATTAGTTGTTATGAGACATCTCCTAGAGATATCCAGAATTGATTTATGGGCAGGGATTTTGAGGGCATCTAGGTATGGCACTATTTGGGGGTAAGACACTTATTTCCCCAAATTTTTATATCTAGATTGGTGAAACCATGAACTTGTGAAGCTGTAAAATGATATAGAAGCACAGAGCTGTCTATTTAGTAAGGGCACTCCCTTTTCCTCCCTGGGACAAATACTTAACATATAGCTAGAAAAGACAGACTCAAAGGCATTTTACTAATTGCCTCAAGCTCTCCCTTCATGGAATTTTAAGTAGCTACTCCATTTTAAGTAGCCTACAAGGAAGACCAGTTAATATTACTATTATTCAAATTTATAAACCAAACACCAAAGCCAAAGATGAAGAATTGAAGATTTTTACCAACTTATGAAATTGACAAAACATGAAATCAAGATCTGTTGATTATCACTAATGATTGGAATGCAAAAGTTGGAAACAAAGAAAAATCACCAGTAGTTGGAAAATATGACCCTGGTGATAGAAATGACACTGGAGGTCATATGATAGAATTTTGCAAGACTAAGGACTTATTCGTAGTGCCTAAGGCACTTGACTGCTAACCAGAAGGCTGGTGGTTCAAACCCACCAGCCATTCCTTGGAAGGAAGATGGGGCAATCTACTTCCATAGTGATACTGCCTCAGAAACCCAAGGAGGGGTCGCTCTGAGTCAGGCCCGACTTGACAGCACATAACAACAACAACAACAAGGACTTATTCATTGCAAATATCTTTTTTCAATGACATAATCTGCAGCTACACATGTGCATTTCAGCAAATGGAATACACAGGAATCAGATCAAATACATCTGGAAAAAGGTGATGGAGAAGCTCAATACGTTCAGCCAAAACAAAAGCCAGGAGTTGAGTGTGGAACAGACCATCAACTGCTCATATGCAAGTTCAACTTGAAGCTGAAGACAATTAAAACAAGTCCATAAGAGCCAAAATATAACCTTGATTATATCCCATCTGAATTTAGAGACCATTTAAAGAACAGATGTTATGAATTGAACACCAATGACCAAAAAACAGATTAATTGTAGGATGACATAAAGAACATCATCCATGAACAAAGCAAAAGTTCATTAAAAAGCCAGAAAAGACCAAAATGGATGTCAGAAAGGACTCTGAAACTTGCTCTTGAATGGAGAGTAGCTAAAAACACAGAAGAAATGACAGGATAAAAGAGCTGAACAGATTATTTCAAATAGCAGCTTGAGAAGAAAATGTCAATTATTATGATGAAATGTGCAAAGATACATGCATGGAGTTCAAAAACCAAAAGGGAAGAACCCACTCAGTATTTCTTAAGCTGAAAAGATTTAATTAAAAACCCAAGCCTCAAGTTGAATCATTGAAAAATTCTGTGGGCAAAATAATTGAATGATGCAGGAAACATCAAAAGATGGAAGGAATACACAGAATCACTGTACCAAAAAGAATTGGTCAATGTTCCTCCATTTCAGGACCAGGCATATGATCAAGGCCACATGATACTGAAGGATGAAGTCAAAGCTGAGCTGAAAGAATTGGTGAAAAACAAGGCTCCAGGAATTGACAGAATACCCATGTTGTTTGTTGTTAGGTGCTGTCGAGTCATTTCCGACTCATAGCGACCCCATGCACAGCAAAATGAAACACGGCCCGATCTTGCGTCAGCTCCATGATCTCTGCTATACTTGAGCCCATCATCACAGCCACCCTGTCAATCCAT
>NW_006921611.1:2401289-2417887 GCF_000298275.1 Orycteropus afer afer
TGCTATTCATAAGGTTTTCCCTGGCCAATTCTTTGAGAAGTGGATGGCCTCTTCCTTCTTCCTAGTCTGTCTCAGTCTGTAAGCTGGGCTGATACCTGTGCACCATGTGCATCCCTCTGGGTTTGAAACACCAGTGGCTCAGCCTCAAAACTCACATCAACACGTCACCATGGTAGGACAAACCAACAGACAAATTTGTCTCCCTGCTGGAAACCTCTCCTACCACCCTTACCTGGGTCCCTGTGGCTGACTCTTCTTCTGTCTCAGTTCTTGGGCCTTTTAATCCCCTTTCTCCCACTCTCCCACTCTGCTGCTTTGGGCGTGCCTGGGTTCCCTCACCTCACCTGGATTCCTGCAGCTGACTGCTGCAGAATACCCATGGAAGTGTTTAAACAAAGGGTTGCTGCACTGGAGGTATTTACTTATCTTTGCCAAGAAATATGGAAGACAGCTACCTGATCAGCTGACTGGAAAAGATTCATATTTGTACCCGTTCCAAAGACAGGTGATCCCAAAGAATGTGGAAATTATAGAATAATAACATTAATATCACATGTAAGTAAAATCTTGCTGAAGATAATCATCAAACGTTTGCAGCAGTATATTGACAGGGAACTTCCAGAAATGTGAGCTGGATTCAGAAGATGTGGAATGAGGGATATCTTTGCTGATGTCAGGTGGATCTTGGCTGAAAAGAAAATATATCAGAAAGATGTTTACCTGTGTTTTATTGACTATACAAAAGCATTCAACTGTGTGGATCATAATAAATTATAGATATCATTGAGAAAATGGGAATTCCAGAACATTTCATTGTGCTCAAGAGGAACCTGTAAATAGACCAGGAGGCTGTTATTCAAACAGAGAGAAGGTATAATGCATGGTTTAAAATCAGGAAGGGAGTGTTACAGAGTTGAATCCTTTCACCATACTTACACAGTCTGTATTCTGAGCAAATAATCTAAGAAGCTGGACTATGTGAAGGAGAACATGTCATCAGGATTGGAGTAAGACTCATTAACAACCTGTGATATGCAGACTATGCAACCTTGCTTGCTGAAAGTGAAGATGACTTGAAGCACTTGCTGATGAAGATTAAAGACTATGGTCTTCAGTATGGATTATACCTCTACATGAAGAAAACAGAAATCCTTACAACTAGACCAATAAGCAGCATCATGATAAATGGAGAAAACCTTGAAGCTGTCGAAGATTTCATATTCCTACATTCCACAATCAATACCAATAGAAAAAGCAGTCAAGATATCAGATGACACATTTCAGTGGGCAAATCTGTTACAAAAGACTTCTTTAAAATACTGAAGAGTGAAGATGTCTCCTTGAAGATTAAGGTGTGCCTAACCCAACCCAAGCCTCATATGCATGTGAAAGCTGGACAATGAATAAGACCAAACAACAGTTGATGCTTTTGAGTGGTGGTGTTGGCCAAGAATATGGAAAGTACCATGGACTGCCAGAAGAACTCACAAATCTGTCCTGGAGGAAGTGCATCCAGAATGCTCCTTGGAAGCAAGTGTGGCCAAACTTTGTCTGACCTACTTTGATCATGTTGTCAGAAGGGACCATTCCCTGGAGAAGGGTATCATGCTTGGTAAGGTGGAGGATCAGTGAAAAAGGGGATGACCCTCAAGGGGATGGATTGACTCTGTGGCTGCAACTGTGGGCTCAGGTACAGCAAGGGTTGTGAGGCATAGGACTGGGCAGTGTTTCTTTCTGTTGTACATAGGGTCACTATGAGTTGGAGCTGACTTGACGGCACCTAAAAACAATAACAACTCTTGTCTAAGAAGCTACCAAATTAAAACAAATCTGCAAGCCAAGGCAGCTGAACAAAGTGGTTGTTGAGTCATTTCTGACTCATGATGAACCCCTGTGTGTCACAGTAGAACTGTGCTCCATAGGGTTTTCAATGGCTGATTTCTTTCAGAAACAGATCATCATGCCCTTCTTCCAAGGCACTTACTTCTGGGTGAACTCAAACCACCCATGGACTTGTAGAAAGTGTGGTAAAAACAATGAAATGGAGTCAAGGTTCTGGGTTCTCATTCTGCTTCTACAATTACCTAGTTGTATAAACTTGGGGAAGTTATTTAACCTTTCAGGTCTTAGTTGCCTGGTATATAAAATATGAGTAAATTTCTTTCTCATCCTGACATTTGTGAGTTCCTCTGTGTTCTATATTCTCTGATTCTGTCAGTGGTTCCTCAGTAAGTGCCAGAGGAATTTACAATGAAGGCTGTCATGATCACAGAAGACTTGTTAGACTAGAAGGGAAATGAATAAGGTATAGGAATGCTCAGAGAACATGAAGGAAACCAGATTAACTGGTACTAAGGGATTCTTTAGAGTATTAATAAGAGACAAGTCTAAAAATGTGGCATGGGTCCAAAGGAAATCTTCCAGGGCCAACCGAAGACTCCTCCTCACCTATAAGAATTACCTTATGGTGTTAGGGTTGAGGCTAATCCCCCAGAGCTCTGCCTACTGTTTTAGGGCAAACATAGCAACATGAAGGAAACCAGATTAACTGGTACTAAGGGATTCTTTAGAGTATTAATAAGAGACAAGTCTAAAAATGGGGCATGGGTCCAAAGGAAATCTTCCATCCCCCAGAGCTCTGCCTACTGTTTTAGGGCAAACATAGCAACAATTGTGCAAATCTTACTTCTGTGTGTAGTACATGGTGTACAATTATATATAATAATAATAATAATAGTAATTACTACCATTTTTTGAGTGTTTGACTGAATCATCACAAGTCCAAAAGGTTTACATTCATTTTCTCATTTAATTCTCATAATACCTTATGAAGCAGGAACCACTGTAATAATCATTTTCCAAATGAGAAAACTATAACTCAGAGATGTATACTCCCTAAATCCACTCAACTGGTAGGTAATGGAGTCAGGATTTAAACTTGCATCTGCTTTGATACCAATACTGGAATTTTATGTTGTCTCCTTTAAAGTTGGGCCTGGATAGCTACCCCACTGATAAGCCACCCAGTGCAGAACACATCAAAGTCTTTGGGCAGTTTAACGGTAAATGAATTAATCAAAAATAATTAAACATCTCAAGCATATTAAACACAAAATAACTAGGACATGGTTGGATCTCCACATGAATTCCTCCTGATGAAGCACTTTCTACAGTGACAGATATAAAATAAAGTCTCTCGGTCATTCAAAGCATATACAGCAATTAATTCTATATTTATGTGGGGTTTTTTTTTAGAACTTTATTTTAATTTTTAAAGTGCCATTTTAATATCTGTGCTATAACTTATAATTATTTGGGGAAGAGGTCAGGAGCAAGAGGATTTTAGTGGTAAGACAAAACAGATATAATACAATAGCTGCAAGGCTTAAATCATTCATGTGCCAAGAGCCTGTAGCCTGACAAAAGGTAGGTAGTCTATTGCTAGTGTGTCTCACTTTATGGTCACCAGTTTGAGTCTATCCAAAGTTGACTGTGGTTAAAGGTCACCTTCATTTGATGGTTTCTTGGTTGCCTCAGTAAATTTGATAGTGGACTTACCCAGTTTCCTCCTGGGAAACCACCCAAGACTAATTCTGAAGGCTCTTACTGCAAATTGGAAGAGCAGCCCTGGCACAGATTCATAATTGTGTCCTTTCAAGGTCTAGGTTATGGTTAATTCTGATTACTATTATTATTATTATTAGACATTCATTGAGAAGCAGCTGACAAAATACCAAACCAGGGTCCAAGCACTTTAGCTTCAGTTGTTATTGGGCAGGATGGCTAGGGATGAGTATAGGACACAGCATGAAATCCTTTCCTCTTATCCACTCATCTCTTCACCACACATTAAGGTCCATCTCATGTCCTAGTCAGCCACAAAGCTTTCTTCTCAGGACCAGAAAGCCTATGATGTTCCATGACTTCCAATTGGCCATACAGTCTACAACTCCTCTTATGATTCATTATAACTCATGACTTCAAATTGTTTTATATTCTCATTTTGGAAGCTCATATGGAAAATAGCAAGCAGAGTATTAAAACCTTCCCTTGGTTCATTGAGTCATAAACTTGACAGTATAAGCCCTCAAACTCTCCGATTTGAACAACCATTGGTTCCTCCAAAGAAGACTGTCCTTAATATATCTCATCTAGAAAATAACTTAAGAAATCCTGATGGCACAGTGCTTAGGTGCTCGGCTGCTATTGAAAGGTCAGTGGTTCAAACCCATCAGCTATTCCATAAAGGCGGAAATCTACTTGTGTAAAAATTTACTGCATTGGAAACTGATGGGGCAGTTTTACCCTGTCCTATGGGATTTTTATGAGTCAGAATTGACTTAATGCCAAAAGTTTTTTTTTTTTTTTTTTGGCGGGGGGACAGTTAGAGGATACCTACAACAATAACAACATCTACATCCCTACCCCTAATATATACATATAAAGCACCATCTAGAAGGTAGTTATGTGACTCTCAGGATACCTCCTTAATTACCTACTATGCATAGACCTCAACATTCTCATGTTCTTTTAAGAAAGAGGTGGAACATTAATTAATTAGATACTTAACTTATTATTTAAATATATAATTCTACTAGAATCTCTCCCATCATTTCTCCATTTTAATCTCTTAATTACAAGTAGATATTTGCTTTTCATTATTTTGACTTCTGTTCTACCTGTTTCAGGCTTTCTCTTTCAGGAATGAATCCTTGGAACATGTTAGTATTGAGCTCCTGAATTTTACCTGTGTGCAAAAAGTTCTTTTCTAAGTATGTACCCAAGAGACTTGAAAGCAGGGACTCAAACAGATATACACCAATGTTCATTGCAGCATTATTCACAATAATCAAAAGCAGAAACAACCCAAACATCCACTAACAAATGAATGGATAAACAAAATGTTATTCAGCTATAAAGATAAATGAAATTCTGATACATGCTATGATGGAGAAGAACTTTGAAAGGCTTACGTTGAGTGAAATAACTCTGACAAAAAAGGACAAATGTTGTATGATTTCACTTATGTGAAGTATCTAGGTTAGGCAAATATTAGAGGGAAAAGTTTATTGGTGATCGCCAGGGGCCAGAAGGCGGGGAATAAGTGAGAATTACTGCTGAGAAGGTGCTGAGATTCTGTATCAGGTGATATAGCATGTGAAGATGGATGGTGGTGAAAGTGACACAACATAGTATGATTGGTGTCACTAAATTATACATTTTGGAAAATGGTAAAAATGATTTAAACACACACACATACATATATACATGATTAAAAAACAAAACAAAGCAGAAAAACCTCTTCTGCTCAGACATCTCTCCCGCAATTGACTCTTCAATCTGAGGCAACCTATCTTGCAGGAGGGAACTGGGCATAACTTATAGGCCTATAGGCAAGAAATGAAGTACTCCATTATAGCTATGAAAAAGCTAATTGTTGTTGTTATTTGCCATCGAGTCGCCCCCAACTCATAGCAACCCCTCCTTGGGTTTTGGAGGCAGTATCACTACAGAAGTAGGATTGCCCAACCTTCCTTCTGAGGAGTGGCTGGTGGGTTTGAACCTCCAGCCTTCTGGTTAGCAGTCAAGTGCCTTAGGCACTATGCTACCAGAGCTCCTGAAAAAGTTAATAGTGCTTAGTAAATATTTTTTGGATGAATTGAATAAATTAATGACCCGGCAGTGCCTCTCTTTGGCTCACCCTCTGTGGCTCACCCATCCCTGAAGTAATTCCAGGCCACTGAAAACTCTGATATCACTTGTTTACTGGTAAAGGAAAAGGCTTCTGATTCAATCATATGGTTCTGGAATCAAAAGCCACCTGACTACAAACTACTTTGTTGATTCAAAAAGGAGCTCTTAGCTGTTTGTATAGTATGTACGATTTTCTACTTCTGAATCTGGGTGAAGAAATACTACATTGTTTAATTTTTTAACTTAAATTAGTTCTAACTTTGTGCCTACACTAGTCAGGGTTAGGAAAAATTCAAACTCTGTAATGTTTTTGGAGCTAAATGGCTTATATTAGTATCCAATAAAAAGAGGAAATATTCTCTATTTGGTCTACTTTGGATGTCTGTAATGTGTTCAAGTCTCCATTATCTATTCACAACATGTAGATCAGTTATTACCTAAGTTTGGGTGCAGAGATCTTGATGTAATTTAGGTCCTTCGCTAGCTGATCTCAGTAGCTATACAAAATGGGGCCACAGTACTGTGAAGGGATTGGTGAAAACACTGTTTCCTTTTCAATATTTATGAGTCTCTTCCTTGTCTAGGACCAGCCATTTCATCTTTAATTCTCCAAGTATTTCTCTGTATTTCTTCTCTTTGGGGAAGATCTCACACAGGTAGAGTAACCATATGTTATTAAAGTCAGGACTTTGTATGGATAAAAGGAAGCTTTAGCCATAAATACACCAGGAAAACAGACATAAACCAGAAGTTATGGTTACCCTATTTATGTTGTTGTTGTTAGTTGCCATAGAGTCAGTTCTGATTCAATAAAATGAAAAACTGCCTGGGCCTGCACCATCCTCACAATTGCTGCTATGCTTGAGCTCATCTTAGCAGCCACTGTGTTAATCTATTTTGTTGAGGGTCTTCTCCTTTTTCACTAACCTTCTACTTTAACAAGAATGATACCCTTCTCCAAAGAGTTCTGTTAGCATGTGGTTAAATAATTTGGCTGCTAACCAAAAGGCCAGTGGTTCAAACCCACAAGTTACTGGGAGAAAAATGGGGCAGTCTGCTTCTGTAAAGATTTACAGCCTTGGAAATCCTAGGGGGCGACTGTACTCTGCCCTATAGAGTTGGCATGGATCAAAATCAGCTCAATGACAATGGGTGGGTTTTGGGGATATCCTCCTCTAGGGACTTGCCCCTTTTAATAACATAACCAAAGTAAAGAGAGATGAAATCTGACCATTCTCACTTCTAAGGAGCATTCAAGCTAAATGTCTTCAAAACACAGTTGTTGATTTTTCTGGCAGTACATGGTATTTTCAATATTCTTTGAAAACAGCACAATTCAAATGTATTGACTCTTCTTTGGTCTTTCTTATTCATTGTCCAGATTTCACATGCATATGAGGCTATTGAAAAGATCATGGCTAGGAGTAATTGCACCTTAGTCTTCAAAGTGATATCATTGCTCTTTAATATTTAAAGAGGTCTTTTGCAATAGAGTTGCCCAGGATCCAAGTAATATGAAATTCTTGGCAACTTCAATCATTTCTCCATTTATCATGATGTTACTTATTGGTCCATTTGTGAAGATTTTTATTTTCTCTATGTTGAGGTGTAATCCATATTGAAGGCTGTAGTTTCTTATCTTCAACAGTAAGTGATTCAAGTCTTCTTAACATTCAGTAGACAAGCTTGTGTCATCTGAACATAGCAGGTTGGTAATGGGTCTTCCTCCCATCCTGATGGTTTGTTCTTCATATAGTCAAGCTTCTTGGATTATTTGCTCAGCATGAAGAATGAATAAATTTTGTGAAATGATGCAACCCTGAAACATATCTTTCCTTATTTTAAATCATCCAGTATCCCTTTGTTCTGTGTGAATAACTGCCTCTTGGTCTGTGCACATGTTCATCATGAGCACAATTAAATGTTCTTGAATTCCTATTCTTTTCAATGTTATCCATAATTTGTTATGATCCACACAGTCAGATGCCTTTGCATAGTCAATAAAACACAGGTAAACATCTTTCTGGTATGCTCTGCTTTTAGCCAAGATCCATTTGACATCAGCAATGATGTCCCTCATTCTGTGTCCTCTTCTGAATCTCTGGAAAATTTCTTGTAATTTCCTGTTGATGTGCTGATGCAACCATTTTTTAATTATTTTTGGAAAAATTGTACTTACGTGTGATATTAATGATATTAATATCCTTGTTAATTTCCTCATTCCATGGGATGACCTTTCTTTGGGATGGGCACAGATACGTATGTCTTCCAGTCTGTTGGTCAGGTATCTGCTTTCTAAATTTCTTGTCATAAACAAGTGAGTGCTTCCAGCATTGAATCCATTTGTTTAACTTCTTAATGAGTATTTCATCAATTCCTGGAGCTTCATTTTTCACCAATTCCTTCACATCTTGGACTTCTTTCTGCAGTACTATTGGTTCTTTATCATATGCTAACTCCTGAAATGGTTGAACATCCATCAATTCTTTTTGCTACAGTGGCTTCATATTCCTTCCATCTTCTTTCTATGCTTCCTACATCATTCAATATATTTCCCATAGAATCCTTCACTATTGCAAATTGAGGCTTGAATAATTCTCTTCAGTTCTTTCTGCTTGAACAATGCTGATCATGTTCTCCCCTTTTGGTTTTCTGACTCCAAGTCTTTTTTTAAATTTCATTATAATACTTTATTTTGTCTTCTCAAACTTGAAATCGTGTGTTCAGTTCTTTCTCTTCATCATTTCCTCCATTCATTTTAGCTGCTCTCTGTTTGAAAGCAAGCTCCAGAGTCTCTTCTGACATCCATTTTTCTTTTTCTTTCTTCTTAAAGTTCTTTTACTTTCTTAGCATATAAGGCCCTCAATGTCACCCCACAAGTCCTCTGGTCTTCTATCATTGGTCTTCAATGCATCAAATCTATTCTTGACATGTTCTCTAAATTCAGGTGGGATAGACTCAATGCCAAATTTGGCTCTTGTGGATTTGTTTTAATTCTTCAGCTTCAATTCAAACTTGCATGTGTGCAATTAATGGTCTGTTCCACAGTTGGTCCTTTGCCTTGTTCCGACTGATGACATTTTGCTGTGCATTCCATCCACCAAGATCCACATGTATAGCTGCTCTTTAAATTATTGAAACAAAGTATTTGCAATGAATCAGTCATTGGTCTTATTCATTATAAAACTCTGTCATGTGATCTCTGCCATTATTTCCATCACCAAGGTGATATTTTCCAACTACCAATGCTTCCTCCTTGTTTCCAACTTTCGTATTCCAATCACCACTACTTATCAATGCATATTGATTCCATGTCTGGTGATTTTCAAACTGTCTGTAAAAATCTTCAATGTCTTCATCTTTAGCCTTGGTAGTTGTGTAAATTTGAATCATGGTAGTAACTGGTTTTTCTTGTAGGTATATGGGTATTATCCTATCACTGATAACATTGTACTTCAGGAAAAATCTTGACTTTTTTTTAAGGATGAATGGCCAATTTCCTTTAATTTGTTCTTCCTGGAATAGTAGACCATATCATTGTCTGATTCAAAATGGCCAATACCCCTCCATTTCAGCTCATTAATGCATAAGATATGATCTTTGTGCATTCCCTTTTGGTTTTTACAACTTCTAATTTTCCTAGGGGAGCTCTGGTAGCACAGTACCTAAGGCACTTGACTGCTAACCAGAAGGCTGGTGGTTCAAACCCATCAGCTCCTCGGAAGGAAGATGGGGCAATCTACTTCCGTAGTAATACTGCCTCAGAAACCCAAGGACGGGTCGCTATGAGTCGGGTCCGACTTGACAGCACATAACAACAACAACAACAATTTTCCTAAATTCATCTGCACATTCCACATTCTTTTTATTAATAGATTTTTTTTCTTCTCAATTTGAGTCACGACACATCAGCAAATGAAGATTCCAAAAGCTTTACTCCATCTATGTCATTAAAATCAATTCTATTTAAGGAGGCAGCTCTTCCCCAGTCATATTTTGAGTGACTTCCAACCTGAGGGGCTCATCTTCTGGTACTATATCACATTCTCTTTCACTGCTATTTGTAAGTTTCTCCAGAACTATATTAGATAGTCTTTCACTGCTAGTCATAAAGCGTTCAATGAACAATTTTCCAGAAGTAGACTGCCACATCTTCTTCCTAGTCTGCCTTTTTCTGGAAGTTCTATTGAAACCTGTCCACCGTGGGTCACTCTACTCGTATTTAAAATATCAGTAGCATAGCTTCAGTATTACAGCAACATGCGAACCAACACAGTATGACACACTGACGATGAATTGTCAACTCTATGTCTATATAAGCCACACTAAATGGCTCTTTAGAAACACAATGTTGATTTATTTTTCCTGGAGATGAAAGTAAGAAGATGTTACCATTAGTTTACCTTTTCCATTAACTTAACCTACTGCATTTATATGCACATGATCAAAAAACAATACTCTCTCTGGGAAGATTTGGCTCACTGGTAGTTCCCGTGCAGAGAGACAATGCCATCACTCTCCGGACCACCAACATCTATCGAAGCTACCTTAAAGAATAATATGATAAAGTGTCTTGAAACATATCTCCCCAAGCAAATGTGTAAAACACTACAACTTGAATTTACCATGCCAAATGGTTGTCGATTCCTTTTGCTCTATACTTTGAATGAGAGCTAGGGATTGTGGCATTCTGCAGTGAAACTGCCCTTAAACACAAGTCTAAATACAAATCAGCTAAGACACTCTCAGAATCAATGCTTTCCCAGGCAGGAAATGCAGAGGACCTCCACTTCCAGAAGCTATTAAGGGAAAGTTGCAAGCACTCATGTTTTCACTTTAACACCAAAAAGCCTCCATCTCAGGAGCTTAAATCCATCTCCAAGGTGAAAGTAGGAAGGTGGCAGAAATGTAGCTATTATTATAGCAATTTGTTTCCTTCAAACAACAGCCCCCATGTGGAGAAATGTGAGTAGTTAACTTACTTTTTTTTTTCTTCTAGATTTTTTTTTCCCCTCTGTCCCCACGGTGCCACTTCAGAGAGAACAGAGTGGCCTTTTCCTGTTCTCTTGCCACACTGAATATAGCCCAACATCTACTAGTTGCTGCAGAAGCTAGCCTCTCCCTGGTGGACAATTAAACATTTTGAGAGCAAAGAATGTCAATCTTCAATCAAAAGACACACAGAAACCCAATTATCCTACAAAGAGAATAGAAGAAAAAGTCAGTTCCCCATCTCTTTCCACAGGGTTACAGATGAACGATTTCTGATTCATTCTGGTGACACTTTTGAGGCGAAGGTTGGTTCTATTGCTTTTGTTTATTTTTAGGGCTCTGAGAATATAGCTATGTTTCTTTTGTTTACAGGCTGGAAAAAGTTGGATGACTTTCCATATTGTTTGAGAGATGAAAAGTATATTTTGTTTTGTTTTGTTGCTTTTAATATTCTGGCATCGAAAACACCAAATATTGTTAAATTTTTTACTTGGGGCTTACTTTACCACCACCAGCCCCCATTTATGAGGAAAAAGAGTAAGACACATTAAGAGGAAAAATTTCACTACTGGTAATTAAATATATTCAAAAGGAATTTACTATATTTCAAAGAAAGAATGTGAAATCTGAGCTATGGAGACTGGGCTTAATTTCCCTAGCCTGTAACAAGGAGTATGAAAATATTGATTTCTTCCTGAGACATGTTGGAGAAACTTAATTATAGTTTTTAAGTACTAGAGAATCCTTTCATGGACCAAACAAGACCCACTGCCTTTGAGTTGACTCCAGCTCATAGCAATCTTGTAGTACAGATTAGAACTGTTCCCATAGGATTTCCAGGGCTGCATACATCTTTATGGAAGCAGACTGCCACATCTTTCTCCTGTGGAGTGGCTGGTGGTTTGAACCACCAACATTTTAGTTATCAGGCCTGCACTTATCCTCTGTACCATCAATGCTCCTTCCTCTGATAGGAAAACCAAAAGAAAACCCACTTCCATCCAGTCAGTTCTGACTCATAGTGACCTTATAGGGCAGAGCAGAATTTCTCTATACGGTTTCCAAGACTATAAATCTTTACAGAAGTAGACTGCTTCATCTTTCTCTCCTAGAGAGGCTCATGGGTTCGAACTGCCAATCTTTCAGTTAGCAACTGAGCACTTTAGCCACTGTGACACCAGGGATCCTTCCTTTGATGGAAGGGAGCATAAAAAAGTGCAATGTGCTTTAATTTAATTTGAACTTTCAGAAACCAGAAGGAAGACTTTCCACACCAATGCAAAACAATATGTTCGCAAAGATGTCTTTCAATATCCATGTATATTTGGTTGTGATAAATATAGTCTCTGACCTTTAACAGATGTAAAAGTGAAAACACAGAGAAATTGGACATGCTGTGATGGCTATCACCTATTCTACAGAGCCTTTCAGCATATTGATTGGCTAGAATACATTTCTGAGAGCTGGATATGACTTTTAATAAATTCATTCCATTGGGGGAGTGGTATGTGGGCTTCGAAGACCCTACACAAGATAAGGCACATGAAAGAAAGACTGAAATAGTCAATAAACCTAATCTTGTGATAAAAGGCCAGTAGGAAACTGCATGACTTTTGTCAAGGGGTAGCCAATTCCCCCCTGTTGATTCTTTGCACAGTATAAAGCATATATATCCCTTGATAAAATGCTCTAAAAAGATATTCTTAGCTGATGCCTTCAGGAGCAAGTTGATGTTCTGTTAGTAAAGTCAGTATGAAATTTACCTGGAAGGTTCTTTGCTTCTCTCCTTATTCCTGTCAAGGGTTAAACTGATTCACTCTCCTTCCTACAGCATCCCAGGGTTCTCTGTCTGGCATGTGTCTGCTTAATAAAGTTGCTGTTGAAACTTTCTTTTATAATCTTTACCCATAGGAGAACATGTACACAATGTCATGCCATCAGTGGCTCACTTTCCTGCAGATCAGGCCCTGGCTATAACTTCTTGACTGGGTTAAAATAGAAAGCTGTTCTTGGCATTTTAGGGAGGAGGCCTGCTTTGTATGATTCAACCTATCTCCTCACTGTTTGAAACTCCGCATTCTCAGTATAAAATATACTGGAAAGTTAGGCAGGGAGAAATAAGTTTGTGAAACTCAGTGATATTCAGTTGTTTTAGGAGAAGCTATAGAGTGTAGAGTCAGTCACATGCTGAACCCAAGGCAGAATAAGAAAATGAATTAAATCCTAGTTGTAAATCCTTTCCTTCCTTAGCCTCTCTTCTAATGAAAGAGAGATTCAACTGTTGGTTCAACATTCTACTTGTTTGTTAGTTACTCTCATTCAGCTCAGATTTGTCCACTGAAGGTATTTGTTTAGTTCATGACCTGTAAGACTGACCTAAGCCACCTTCAGGAACTCTGGTGGCATAGTGCCTAAGGCATTTGACTGCTAACCAGAACACAGGTGGTTCAAACCCACTAGCCAATCCTCGGAAGGAAGGTTGGGCAATCTACTTCCATAGTGATATCATCTTGGAAACCCAAGGGGGGCTCGCTATGAGTCAGATCCAACTCGATGGCAATGAGTTTAAGCCACCTTAATGAACTGCCAGGCAGCTCTAATTTTCTGACATTGTCATTCTTACCTCAATTTCAGCCTGTGGTTCAGTGGTAGAATTCTCACCTTTCAAGTGGGAAAGCCAGTTTGATTCTTGGTCAATGTACCTGGTACCTAGCTACCTCCTCTGTGTTAGTGGTGGCTTGCATGTTGTTATGATGCTGAACAGATTTTGTCAGAGCTTTCAGACTAAGATGGATTAAGAAGGCCTTGAGATTTACTTCCAAAAACCAGCCATTGGAAATACGATGAATCACAACAATTCATTCCACAACCAATCATGAGGATGGTGAAGGACCGGGTGACTACCTGTTTTGTTCCATTGTGCATGAAGTTGTCATTAATTGGACTCTCTGACTTAATGGCATCTAACAACAACACAAACTCTCATTTTAAAATTTGAGCTTGGGTTTTTAACATTAGAATTCCCCAATGAAGCTAAAAGAAAGGGATTTGGCTATTTCTCTTTTGCTTTTGGCTCAGGTTATCTTTCATAAATTCTTTTTATCCCAGTTTTTATTCATGGAATCCAAAACTGACTTCAAATCCTGGACTAACCTCCCAAATGAGCTATATCCATGGCCCACTGTTGAAAGGGACTAAAATGGATAAGTGGGATCTGTAATAAATATTATTGCAATGGTACCTGGACACTTGCCTGCTCATTCAGTAAGTTTTCTCTTAATTGTTACTATTGTTGTTTAGATAATAAATCTGCTAGTGTTTCAGCTCCTCAGAGAAAAGTGGAGTATTCCCCTGAATTTCAGACAATTACCTGGGGACCTGGAATTCTGACAGCCTCCTTCTGACAGGTTTGGGTCTTAAATCTTTTCCTTTCAGAAATTTTCTGGCTTCTAACCCAAGTTATTCTTACACTTCTTTGACTTCTGAATAGTATTACATATTACAGATGTATCATAATTTATTTGTTTCTTCACTGATGAGTGTTTGTTAGTGTTTGTTATTGTTTTCTATTATAAACAATCTTACTACAAATATCCTCATATATATATTAAATGAATATTAATATTATATTAATGTTCATTAAATGAATATATGTATGTACACATATGTGTTGTTATATTTTAAGTCAGTAGAATACATACCTAGAGATTAAGCTACTGTGTCATAGATTGTGACTATCTTGACTGTGATAATACACAGTACATTCCAAAAAATTTTTATCATCATTTTGCTAGATAAACAAATGGGTGGACTCCTGGACTTTGCACTTAGAGTTCTACTGTTTGTTACGCTTCCCCCACCCCTTACATTGTCAGACTGTTTCCTTCTTTTGTTTCAGATCTCAACTAAACTGTGATCTTCTTTAAGAAACATTGCCTGGATTTCTGGTAAGGTGGAGGAATAGGCAGACAAGCAACATAGATCCTCTTCAACAAAGAAAAGAAAAACCAATTGACAGAGATACAGAAGATAATCCTGGAGCCCTGAGCTTTGAAAGGAACTATATAGAAGTGGATTACACACCAACTAGTGGAAAAATCTGAATGAAAACAATGAGTACAACAGAGATGGTCAGAGCTGTAAACTGTCAGCTACTCCGATGGGACCAACAGCCTGAATAGTTCCAAGAGGTGTTGGGACCTGAGAATTGACCTAAAAATGATCAGCCCTGGTCACCAAGAGCTGCAGGGACAACTGTGCTGGTGGCCTATGACAAGGAAGGGAAGCAGCAAGGTGGGAGACAACCTGAGCGGTTGACTTTATGCTATCTAGAGAACACAGCCATTTTGATTATTAACACACAGCAGCAATGTTGGATATTGAAAGTGATTGAGTGTGCAGCCATTTTGAATGTTTACAAGCAGTGGCCGTTTTGGATATTTAAAGTGACCAAGGACACAGCCATTTGGAATCTTTACAAATGGCAACCCTTTTGGATTTTAAAGTGATAGCATCCTCATTCATATTCTAGGGACCTAGGAATAGGCTCTGTTTGCCAAGGGCAACAGGGACATGCGAGAGGCTGACAGGTGGTGAGTGTATAAGTGCTGCTCACTAGTAAATACTAGCAAAAAATAGGAAATATTTTTTTGCCCACTAGCAAAAATTAGGAGCACAGCACAGTACCCTACTAGCGTAAATGACATACAAACAAAACAAAGAAAACGAAAATTGTAGGCAAGTCACTCCAACATGTTGTTGTTGTTGTTAGGTGCCATCGAGTCGCTTCCAACTCATAGAGACTCTATGCACAGCAGAACGAAACACCGCCTGATCCCATGCCAGCTCCATGATCCTTGCTATACTTGAGCCCATTGTCACAGCCACTGTGTCAATTCATCTCATCGAAGGCCTTCCCCTATTTCATCAACCCTCCACCTTACCAAGTATGACATCCTTCTCCAGGGAATGGTCCTCTCTGACAACATGACTAAAGTAAGTAAGATAAAGTCTGGCCATCCTCACTTCCAAGGGACAGATCAGCTGCACTTCCTCCAGGACAGATCGTTAGTTCTTTTAGCAGTCCACGGTACTTTCAGTATTCTTTGCCAGCACCACAACTCAAAAGCATCAACTCTTCTTCGGTCTTCCTTATTCATTGTCCAGCTCTCACATGCATATGAGGTGATTGGAAATATCATGGCCAAAGTGAGGCCACCTTAGTCCTCAAGGAGACATGCTTGCTCCTCAGCACTTGAAACAGTTTCTTTACAGCTGACCTGCCCAGTGCCACACATTGTCTAATGTCCTGACTGCTACTTCCATTGGCCTCGATTATAGAACCAAGCAATGTTAATTCTTTGACAACCTCAATCTTTCCTCCATTTATCATGGTGCTGCCTATTGGTCCAGTTGTGAGAATTTTTGTCTTCTTTATATTGAGATGTAATCCATAATGCAGATTGTGTTCCTCAGTCTTCATCAGTAAGTGCCTCAAGTCATCCTCACTTTCAGAAAGCAAAGGTGTGTCATCAGCATATCTCAGGTTGTTAATTATTCTTCCTCCAATCCTTATGTCGTGTTTTTCTTCATATAATCCAGCTTCTTGGATTATTTGCACAGCATATAGATTGAATAAGTATGGGGAAAGGATACAACCCTGATGCACTCGCTTTCTGATTTTAAACCATGCAGTGTCCATTTGTTCCATGCAGATGACAGCCTCCTAGTCAAGGTACTGATTCCTCATAAGTACAATCAAGTGCTTGGGAATTCCCATTCTTCTCAATGTTATCCATAATTTGTCATGATCCACAAAATCAAATGCCTTTGCATAGCCAATAAAGCCCAAGTAAACATTTTTCTGGTATTCTTTGCCTTGAGCCAAGATCCATCTGACAGCAGCTATGATA
>NW_006921611.1:2418965-2422205 GCF_000298275.1 Orycteropus afer afer
TTTCAGACTCTAGAAGTTGATTAAAATCTTCAATTTCCTCATCCTTGGCTTTGGTAGTTGATGCATAAATTTGAATAATAGTCATATTAACGGGTCTTCCTTGTAGGTGTATGGATATTATCCTATCACTGACAGCATTGTACTTCAGGACAGATCTTGAAACATCCTTCATGATGATGAATGCCACGCCATTCTTCTTTAAACTGTCATTCCCGGCATAGTAGATCATATGTTTGTCTGATTCAAAATGTCCAAAACCAGTCGATTTCAGCTCACTAATGCCTAGTATATCAATCTTTATGCATTCCATTTTGTTTTTGACACCTTCCAATTTTCCTAGATTCATACTTCGTACATTCCATGTTCCAATTATTAATGGATGTTTGCCGCTGTTTCTCCTCAATTTGAGTGGTGCCATGTGGGCAAATGGAGGCCTCAAAAGCTTTGCCTTATCCATATGAGTAAGGCTGATCTCACTCTGATAATGCAGCTCTTGCCCAGTCCTACTTTGAGACCTTTCTAACCTAAGTGACTCATCTTCCTTGTCTGTATTGTTTCAATGTTTATGGACTATTCATAAAGTTGCACAGTAATGTATCAGACAGTGTTTCTCTGCTATTCATAAAGTTTTCCCTGGCCAATTCTTTGAGAAATGGATGGCCTCCTCCTTCTTCCTACTCTGTCTTAGTCTGAAAGCTGGACTGATACCTGTGCAACAGGTGCACCCCACTGGGTTTGAAACACCAATCAAAGAACAAAATGATAAAATAAATGAAAAATTAGAAATGATACAAAATCTGCACACAGAAATCCAGAATATTAATAACTAAATGTTCAGAAATAGATAAGACACTGAATGGGCAAAGGAGCAGAATTGAATCAATGGAAGACAGAATTAGGGAAATTGAGACAAATACCTCAATACTTCTTTAGAAAATGATCAATCAGAAAAAGAGATAAAAAATAAAAATAAAAATGAAGAGAGCCATCAAAAGGAATAACTTATGTGTAATTGGAATTCCAGAACAGGAAGACACAAATAAAACTACAGAGGAAATTGTCAAAGATCTTTTGGAGGAGAATTTTCCTTGTATGATCAAAGATGAAAATATATCCATTCAGGAAGTCCAACAAACCCAAAACAGGATAGACCCCAAAAGAAAATCATCAAGACATATCATCATCAAACTCACCGAAACCAAAGACAAAGAAAGAATCATGATTGCAGCACAGGAAAAATGAAAAGTCCTACAAGGGGCAACCAATAAGACTAAGGTTGGATTTCTCAAGAGAAACCATGCAGGTGAGAAGACAATGGGATGGTATATATAAAACATTGGAGAAAAGTTTCCAACCAAGATTTATGTGCCCAGAAAAATTGTCCCTCAAATATGATGGTGAAATTAGGGCATTTCCAGATAAGCAGAAATTAAAGGAATTGTTATAACAAGACTAACCTTACAAGAGATGTTAAAAGGAGTCCTTTGGACAGAGAAGCAACAATAGCCAACAACAACTGACCATTAACACACATGATGATATAACCCAGAAAGCAACCCAGCTATGGAAGCATCCAAAGTAAATAACCCTACGAGATTGTAAACAGGGAACCAGAGACATCAATTGGCAAATGAGGACAACTACAAACCAAAAAGAGGGAAAAAACTTTGTCATCACAGAAATTCTAGATGGTAGGGAAGTCAAGACAACTACAAGATACAACGGATTGTTCTAAACTTGGGAAGAAAACTATAAATCACAAGGTAACCTCAAAGAAAAATGATAAAGCTTCACGTTAAAAAAGAGGACCAGCATAAATATTCAGCAAATACTAAAACAATAGCAATGAAGGAAGTGATAACACAATTCATAAACAAAATAAGCTCAGCATAGAAAATTATATGAAACAAAGAAATCAACACCATGAACAGTCACATAACAAAAATGACAGCAACAAATTCATATTTGCCGATAATTACATATCTGGCAAGGGACTTATCTCTAAGATTTATAGCAGAAGAGTGGATGACCGAACTATGGTACATACATATAATGGAATACTATGCAGTACTAAAGAATAATGTACAGTCTGCAAAACACTACATAATATGGATGAACTTGGAGGACATCATGCTGAGTGAAATAAGTCAATCACAGAAGGACAAATATAGTATTAGTTCATTGTTGTGGAGGGTCAAGGAAAGGTTTATATATGGAGGGAAACTTTCTTTGTTGGTTGCCAGGGGTAGGAGGGGAGGGGAGGGTACACTACAAAAGAAAATTTAAAAAAATGCATTGACCCATGCCACTTTAGTTTTGTGTATTTCACTTTACATAAATTATATTTCAATAAAATGCATTTAAAAAAAAAAAAAACTCTGTTGCAAATATATTTCCCTTGAGGTGCTGGTGATAATGGGGAGACCATCACTGAGACCTGAAATAAAAATTATATATATACCTTTCCTTTTATTTCCATTATAGAATACTATTGAAGTTGTTAATAAAGTTAATTTTACAAAATGAAAAATAAAAAACATTGCCTGACAATTGTAGCTAAAGCTACTTCCCTTTGTCACTCTCTCTCTTTACACACCTTACCTTTTCCATAGCACTTACCAGTACAAACTTATCTTGATAAATTATTTTTATGTGTGTATTTTTCCCTTTCTCTCATTCCATTAAAATACATACTCCCTGAAGGAAGGACTCTGTGTTATACCCCCAGTATCTAGAATAGTGGCTGCCACCTAGGAAGTGCCCAGAAAATAACCGATAAATGACTAGGTCCCCTATACCCTTGTTAACACTAGTTTTATTTACCAAACAGATTTATAACATTTGCTAGGTACCTGATACTCTTCCAAGCACTTTACATTTATTAACTAATTTAATGATCATGAAAAATCTATGAGGTAGGTACTATTATGATCTTCATTATACAGGTAAGAAAACATATCTTCAGGGGTTGTGTAGTTTGTTCAGGATTAGATAGCTATTCATTTATGGAGGTGGCACTCAAACTCAGGCAGAATCACCCTAGGATCTGTGCATTTGATCATTACACTATCCTTGTATATTTGATAGGGGAGAAAATTATATTTAATTGTTGCTTTTCTTCTCATTCCTCTGAGTACTAATGAAGTTGAGGCTCATTTCATGTACTTATTGACCATTTATAATTCAGTGTTTGTTGTTGTTGTTGTTAAGTGCCATCGAGTCATTTCCGACTCATAGCGA
>NW_006921611.1:2422841-2426279 GCF_000298275.1 Orycteropus afer afer
TTGAGATGTAATCCATACTGCAGACTGTATTCTTCAACCTTCATCAGTAGGTGCCTTAAGTCATCCTCACTTCTATTCAGTGTTTGGGAACTGGCTATTTGTTGTGTTTGTTTCTGCTTTTATTTAAAAAAATATTTTAAAAGTCTTTTCTTTTTTTTTAAATACATTTTATTAAGTATAATTTATATAAAGTGAAAAATAAAAAAAATAATAAAAAAACATTTGTTTTATCCTTTGCCTCCTTTTTCCTTTCTTTCTACTTTCCTTCCATCCTTTCCTTGCTGCATAGGAATAGAAACTCTATCAATAATTCTTTTTCTGCTGCTCTGCAGGATGTGCTTGTATTAACAAAGGATTTGGTTAAGAGTAGTTTGGTCAGGAAGAGAGTCATGAAGGACTCTCAGATCCAATGTGACCCACATGATGTGTTCAAAGTCTAGAAACTTTCCACATGACCTGCTGTGATGGAATGAGATGCTGGAGGATACATGGCCTGATCCAGGAGCATTGGGCATGGGCTCATGGAGAGATCCTCTCCTGAAGAGACCTGCATAAGCTAACTGATCATAGGGAACTTATCAGAGCCTGATAGAGCCAAAGAGGAGTTGATTTTATGAAATTATTATTTTCTTCACTTCTACTACTTTCTTTATTTAAATTTCTATAGTGAGATATATGAATTGATTACTTAATGTCAAATAATCTTTACATTCCTGCTATAAAAACTTTTTCTAAATGTCAATTAACTTCTTTTCTTAGTGATTGATCCAAAGTTATTGTTTTGAACACACACATATATATATATAACTGGTGGTGCAATGCCTAAGGCATTTGACTGCTAACCAGAAGGTTGAAGCTTGGTAGTTTAAATCCACCAGCCACTCTGGAAAGAAGATGGGGCAATCTACTTCCATAAAGACTTACTTCTTCTGAAACCCAATGGTGATCACCATGAGTTGGAATCACCTCTATGGCAATGAGTTTAGTTTTTGGTTATATATAAGGAGATGGCATACATTCAAGAACCAATGGTACTGAAGGAAGGAGTCAAAGGTGCACTGAAGAAATTGGCATAAAACAAGGCTCTGGAAATTGATGGAATACACTTTGAGATGTTACAACAAATGGATGCCATCTGGGACATTCACTGAGCTATACCAAGTGATTTGGAAGACAGCTACCTGCCAAAGGACTGGAAGAGATCCATATTTGTGCCCATTCCAAAGAAAGGTGATCCCACAGAAAGTGGAAATTATCGAACAATATCATTTATATCACATGCAAGTAAAATCTTACTGAAGATAATTCAACAACAGTTACAGTAGTATATTGACAGAGAACTTCCAGAAATGCAAACTGGATTCAGAAGAGGATGTGGAAAGAAGGATATCATAGTTGATGTTGGATGGATCTTGGCTGAAAGCAAAGAACACCAAAAAGATGTTTACTTGTGTTTTATTGACTATGCAAAAGCATTCTATTGTTTGGATCATAACAAATTATGGATAACATTGAGAAGAATGGGAATTCCAGAACACTTAATTGTACTCATGAGGAACCTGTACATAGATCAGGAACCTGTCATTCAAACAAACAAAAGGGATATGGCATGGTTTAAAATCAAGAAGGGAGAGTGTCAGGGTTGTATCATTTCACCATAGTTATTCAACCTGTATGCTGAGCAAATAATCCAAAAAAAATGGACTATATTAAGAAGAATGTGGCATCAGGATTGGAGAAAAGCTCATTAATAACCTGAGATACATGGACAACACAACTTTGCTTGCTGAAAGTGAAAATGACTTGGAGCACTTACTGATGAAGATTAAAGACTACAGTCTGAAGTATGGATTATACCTCAATATAAAGAAAACAAAAATCCTCACAACTGGACCAATAAGCACCATCACGATAAATGGAGAAAAGATTGAAGTTGTCAAAGACTTCGTATTACTTGTTCTACAATCAACGCAATTGAAGCAGCAATCAAGACATTGAAAAATTTATTGCATTGGGCAAATCTGTTGCAAAAGGCCTTTTTCAAGTGTTGAAGAGCAAACGTATCTTCTTGAAGACTAAGAGGACCCTAACTCCAGCCATTTATTTTTTAATCACCTCATATGCATGTGAGAGCTGGACAATGAATAAGGAAGGCCAAAGAAGAGTTGATCAGTGTTCCCGCTAAAAATACCAGGGACTACTAAAAGAACTAACAAATCTGTCCTGGATTTGTGTGTGTGTGTACACACACACACACAAACACACATGAAAAATTAAAATTCTGAAAGTTCCAGTCCCAAGTTTTCTTGGTCACCATTTAGCATAATGAAGTTTCAATTCATTGTAGAAGGGGTGCTTCTTTCATTGAAAAATACCTAGCCCAATATCTAAATGACAAGAAACATGGGAGAGGATAGTCCCAGCTGTACCTAATTTGAGGCTTTCCAGATGTTCTCAGTTTATTTGAATTAAATGACTAGTTTGGCTTTTGTATGGCATCTCTGGGTCAATAAACAAACGTAAATCTGGGAGTGGATTGTATCAACAAATGCATTCAATTCTAATGTAAATTGATGTAAACCATTAATAAAAATATGTGAAATATGACAAGGAAACCAAGTGATTATCCATTTTTTGCTGTTGTTGCTTTTTTCTTTTCTTTTTTATAATAGATATTTCTTGTTGGTAAGGCTGCAATTAAATTTATTTTTTATAAAACAGTTGTTCTCTCCCAGTTAATACCATAAATAAATGGAACAATTCTTAATTACCAGAATTATATATCTATAAAACTATTAGACTTAACTTGAAGAAGAAGAAGAAGAAGAAGAAGAAGAAGAAGAAGAAGAAGAAGAAGAAGAAGGAGAAGGAGAAGGAGAAGGAGAAGGAGAAGGAGAAGAAGACCAAAGAAAGAAAAGGAAAACAAATAAAACAAAACTGAGAAACTTTCAGATGAGTGTATAGGATTTTATCTGTACACGGTCTAGTAGTTTGATTGTTAAAGAAACCAGCTATTGGGGGCCAGGGAGAAAGTAAATATCAGTAGTAAAAATACAGGTAAACATTTCTTTTATTATTACTACAGGGCAACACTTTTTTATAAATTAAATTGATCTTAACCTCATCTCCTTACATTTATGCATCCCCATTGATAAAGTGCAGATGGCTTAGCACATGCTGTGCTAAATGGCCCGGAAGGAGGAAAAAAAAAGAGAGATGTTTACAGTATATAAATTTCAGTGCACAGATGTAGGTGGATTAAATAATGGAGCATCTTGTATTTTCATTGAATCCTTTTAATTTCTCTCTTTAGTCCTGTTCTGCTATGTTGGCAAGAAATTCAAGCTCAGTATGTCTTGGGATTACCCTTATCCTGTTTCCCAAGGGATATGGAGTCCCAAGGTGTCCCAGGTGAAAGGTGATCAAACAAGTTCCCAT
>NW_006921611.1:2427279-2430199 GCF_000298275.1 Orycteropus afer afer
TCTCATCCTGGGATCTCTGGCTCTGGCTCCAAAATATGTCCTGGTTTCCTATTGTCAATAAGATTAAGTCCTCATATCTTACATATTAGACATCCTCTATGTTGGCCCTAACATAATTGTTAAAATTTTCCTTTCCATGTGTCTCCTTTATGCTCTTGTGCTAAAGTCAAGCTGCAACACATTGTAACTTGCATGCTTTTCCCCTTTCATGTCTTGGTTCATGATGGTTCCTCTGCAAGAAATGCCCTTTCCTCCCATCATACTGATTTTTATGTGACCAAATTCTATCTATCCTTCAAGAAACAGATGCTATGCTGAAATCTGCATAAAGACTTTTGTTTTGATTACCTCTGTGCTGATCTGAAAGAAAATACCACAGATGGGATGGATTTAATGAACTAGAGTTTATCATTCTCTTATAATTTTGGGGGTTAGAAGTCTGAGTTCCAGGTGCTAGGCTCTAGGGGCTAGGTGAAAGCCCCTCGACCTTGGACTTCATCTCTGCTTCTTGCTCCCAGCTCACTGAAGCTAGAGGCATCTCTTCACTCAGGTAGCTGCTAGCTGCTGAGGCTCACAAACCCAAGGTCTGCAAGTGAAAGTCACAGTATAGATATTACCAAACCACACAGCAGGGTATTAATTCAAGTCCATTAAAAGTACCAAGATCAGCAGGGCAAAATGGCAGGCTGCTGAGCAACACCTTCATTACATGCAGGGTTCAGAATGCCATCAGCTGCAAACCATCCTCAAAGTTGCTTCTTATACACTGGAAGCATCCTGCATCCATAAAGCAGATACTCAGCCGCTCCAGTAAATTCAACCATGGAGTAAATTACCAATTTTACCATGGGGAATGACTACATCCAGCTGCCCAGCCACTTAACCAGGCACAGCCAAGTTGACAACAACTTCAACTACCACAACTGTTGTTATTCTTACTGAGCACTAGCTGTAGGAAAAGGAATAATAAAACCAAAAACTGAGATGAGTTTATGGCTGGTACCAAAAAAAAAAAAAAAACCAGAAAGTTAGTCTGTAAAGTCAAGGTACACTTGTAATGTGAAGTCAAAATCACATACAGATAACAAAGTGCTGGCAAATGAGTCCTGAGTGGTGATTATAAGCCCATCAGGGCTGGAGTAAAAATACTTCTTGTTGTTGTTGTTAAGTGCCATCGAGTCGTTTCCGACTCATAGCGACCCCATGCACAGCAGAACGAAACACTGCCCGATCCGGCACCAGCCCCACAATACCTGCTATACTTGAGCCCATCATTGCAGCCACCGTGTCAATCCATCTCATTAAAGGCCTCCCCCTCTTTCGTTGACCCTCCACCCTACCAAGCATGACATCCTTCTCCAGGGAATGGTCCCTTCTGACAACATGACCAAAATAGGTGAGACGAAGTCTGGCCATTCTTGCTTCCAAGGAGCATTATGGCTGCACTTCTTCCAGGACAGATCTGTTAGTTCTTTTAGCAGTCCATGGTACTTTCAGCATTCTCCGCCAGCACCACAACTCAAAAGCATCAACTCTTCTTTGGTCTTCCTTATTCATTGTCCAGCTCTCACATGCATACCAGGCGATTGGAAATATCATGGCTTGTGTCAGGCGCACCTTAGTCCTCAATGAGATATCCTTGCTCCTCAGCACTTGAAACAGTTCCTTCGCAGTTGACTTTCCCAATGCTACACGTCGTCTAATGTCCTGACTGCTGCTTCCGTTGGCATCGATTGTAGAACCAAGCAACGTGAATTCCTTGACAACCTCAATCTTCTCTCCATTTATTGTGATGCTGCTCATTGGTCCAGTTGTGAGAATTTTTGTTTTCTTTATATTGAGACGTAATCCATACTGCAGACTGTATTCTTCAACCTTCATCAGTAGGTGCCTTAAGTCATCCTCACTTTCAGCAAGCAAAGTTGTATCGTCTGCATATCTCAGGTTGTTAGTGATTCTTCCTCCACTCCTGATACCACGTTTTTCTTCATATAGTCCACCTTCTCAGATTATTTGCTCAGCATATAGATTATATAAGTGTGGAGAAAGGATACAACCCTAACACACTCCCTTCTTGATTTTAAACTATGTATTGTCCCCTTTTTCTGTTCGAACAACAGCCTCCTGGTCAAGGTACAGATTCCTCATGAGTACAATCAAGTGCTCGGTAATTCCCATAGAAATACTTAGCTGTAGAGTATTGAGATTGACTAACCCTGCTGTTGGTGCTGGACAACACCAGGGCTGTCTCTCTCTCCTACTTCATAGTGCCAACACTTCCATGATACTTTCATTGTGTCTACCTTTGGCACTGAAATTAATAATACTATAATATCAGCCCTATCTCTCCTTCTAGATTATAGCCTGCTGAAAGATAGAACTCTCATCTCCATCATTTTGGTGTCCTCTGAAGTGTGGAGGACAATGCTATGTCTATAGTTCTCACTATTTTACAAACAAAGACATCAAGACATTTGGGGATGATAATGATAATGTTATCATTGTCATAGTACTAAATTCAAAGATTGACCAGTGTGGTGGCCATGAACATGCTTATCCTTTTACTGGCAGACTCCAGAAGAAATGGCAATATTCTGAATCTACCAGCTCTTACTTAAACATACACAGCATGCCAATTGGACAGTGAGTTCCCTCATTTATTTTTTTCAGTTCTAGGTACATCTTGATACTACAGATGATTAAGTGAAATGTGAGGACTTAGTATATCATACCAACCTATGCAGGAGTGATTGACGTGAAGACAGACATATCTGTGAGACTTTAATAATCTTGATGCAAAAAATAAATAGTACCTCCTCACTTACATTAGGAGCTCTGGTAGCATAGTGCCTAAGGCACTTGACTGCTAACCAGAAGGCTGGCGGTTCAAACCCATCAGCCACTCCTCGGAAGGAAGGTT
>NW_006921611.1:2430299-2439256 GCF_000298275.1 Orycteropus afer afer
GCCACTCCTCGGAAGGAAGGTTGGGCATTCCTACTTCCGTAGTGATACTGCCTTGGAAACCCAAGGAGGGGTCGCTATGAGTCGGGGCCAACTCGATGGCAAATAACAACAACAACAACACTTACATTAATAAATATAGTATTGGCACAGAGTTTTGAAGCTACTTTAAAAGCATTTCTACTTTCTATAATGAGGTGGAAAAGGCTTCATGATCAGCTAAGCTGTGAGCAATCATGGATTACTTTATAAATGAGACACTTGGTGGGATCTGGACAGAAGCAACTTGTTAAAGGAAGTCACATTTGTTTATTTTGAAAAATTTTATGTTGGTCTGTTTCAATTTTTGTTTTGTTCGTCTGTTGATGGTTTCCCTGACAGGATTCATAAAAGGAAACCTGGATCTAAATCATTTAGGATTTAGTATCCCTACTAGTACTGTTTCTGCTCAAGAATGTGCCAATGGAAGGCTTTGACCACATGATGCTCTTGTTCTTAGTTACCCCTGAGTTGCCTCAGACTCATGCAGGGCAACTTTATGTATAACAGAACAAAATGTTTCGGGTCCTATGCCATCTTCATGATCCTTGGTTGCTACGTTTTGAGTCTATTGTTATGTCATTCATCCAGAAGGGTACCCTTACATTTCCTGACCCTTCCCCCTTCCTCCCATGGCACCTTGAAATACACTGAAATTTAAATTTATTTTCCTTCTTTCACCTTTTAGTAAAATGTTCCTCTCTGCTGCTTTGGGAGAAAAAAAAAAATATTCTGTTCTAATAAGTTTGGACGTGAGGTATCCTATCACTTTTGATAGGTCATTGAATGATTAAATGATAAATATTTTGATCCTTTAATAATAACCCAACCACCTCCTAACTCTCCAAATAATTGGAAAGAACTAAAGGAAAAGGGAGACTTAAATAAGAGGATGGTCCAGTAACACATTCTGTTTGCTTCCCTGCCTTCTCTTTGGCTAAATGCTACGTTGATTGTAGCACTTGAAATGTTGCCACATTCAGCAATACAAGCTTCACATGATTTGATATTAACTTGCAGGAAAGGAGCCCAGATCTTTCTCTCCTTCTTTTTCCTCCCTGTGTGTTTACTGAAATAGAAAGTGTCATAAACAGCTTGTCTGCTTACTTTCAGCCCATTGTTTTGAGAAGAATAAGGAGAAAACTGTCTAGCATTCAAAACTAGCAGGCAAGAAAAGCACACATCTTTTTTCTTCTTATATATCAACTTGTTTAATCAGAGCATTTGTCCTTTGATGTATTATTATTATTTCTCTCTATGGGAATTGATTTGTAATGTTACCTAATCAGTGTGGTTCCAATTTTAATCTTGGAGCTGAGTAATAAATATAAGGCATTAATTTCCATAAACCATATATATTTGAAAGGTTCATTTACATAGCAAACAATTTAGGCTTATAAATTCTAATGTGCTTCTGTTCCTTTTGGGTTACTGTTTGCATAACCTTTTTATAGTTCTGGCAAACCATAATGCTGCCCAAAGCTGACAAATTTCTTGCTGTTGTCCAATGCATAAAATGTGTTTTAAGTAACTCTCCAACATGCCCTCGGTAATTTTTCTTCTTCTTCTTTATTTTTTTCCTCATTCACTATTGAGGGTAATTCCCTGTTAGGAGCTGAAAAATTTCATTTCTTTTCCCTACCAATTTCAGCATCTCATTTGGCTGTTTTTGCTAGCCAGGGTTATGCTTCTGATATAGATGGTACCAATACAACCTCATTTATCCCAGGCAGGACTACTCAACTGTAAGGAAAGTGCAGACTCAGCTGTAAGTAACACTATCTCTGTCTCTAAGAGGTCAGGATCAACAGACTCATTGTACCAGAGTACACTTAACACATAACCTGAGCATTTTTCAAGGTGACGTAAGGATGAATTGAAGACGTTGAAATGAATCATTGTATTTTAGAAGGGGTGTGTGTGTGTCTGTACACAAGTGCATGAAGAGAGAGAGAACTAGTGAGTGAGTGAGTTTTATCAAAGGGAAAATAGAGTCAGATCCTGACCAATAAAAGTGATTTCATCTTTAGCAGTTTCTACGTGCTCAGAATTTCAAGTACTTTTACATTTAAAATTTTACTCTTTATAAAAAATTACCTTGAGCCTACTCTAATCTAATAACATACTAATTGAGGATAGTACTTTATAACTCATAATACAGTTTTGTGTATATTTGATGTTTATAAAATTTCCTTGAGGTATGACACCAGTCATGTTATAGATAAAGAAACTAAAAAAAAATTATTTTTTTTATTGGGCTGGCAAAAGACCAGGCAGTGTTTCTTTCTGTGGTACATAGGGTCGCTATGAGCCAGAGATGACTCAATGGCAGCTAACAACAACTGGGCTATAGGAAGAACTGAAAAATATGCCTAATTACAAATAGACATTAAGATATTGGCACCTTTTAATAGGACTACAGTGAATGGTTCCTTGTTTACCAGTTGCCATTGAGTCAACTCTGACTCACGGAAACCCTATGTGTATCAGAATAGAACCATGCTCCATAGAGTTTTCTGTGGCTCTTTTGTCTGAAGTAGATCACCAGGCCTTTCTTTCAAGGTACATTTGGATAGACTCAAACCTCTAGCATTTTGGTTAACAGCTGAGAGTGTTAACCATTTATACTACCAGAAACTCAGTTTTCCTGTTTACCCAAACTTTTGGAACTTAAAGAAAGATGAATTACAGCCACTACAGAAGCCTGTTGTGTCATTCCCTTATTGAACTCTCCTGTGAGTCCATCCAAACAACTTTCCTTGAATCTAGTCAGGGAGGGTAAAAGCAAAAAAACAAACTCACTGCCATCAAGTTGATTCTAATGCATAGTGACCCCTTTGGGTTTCCAAGGTGGTAAATCTTTACAGAAGTAGATTGTCTGGTCTTCCTTCTGTGAAGTGGCTGGTAGGTTTGAATTGCTTAGGCACTATGCCACCAGAGCTCTTTCAGACAGTGAAACCAAAATCATTAGCCTCTATTTCACAAACAAGGTGGAATAAATCAGAGGTCTCAGCCAGTTTCTAAAAAAAAGAGTCCATTTCACCCTTTCTACCTCTGTTAGGTAGTCTCTTAGTGGTCAAAAATTAATTGGTACATGACAAGAGTGATCCCTGCTCTCCCTGGAGTCCAGTAAATAGATGCTGAAGAGTACTCCAGCTCTATGTTGTAAATATGAGCAGAGGAAGAACAGCTCAGAGGTTGATACCTAAAAGCTTACAGTGTTGATGCTAAGCTTAAGTTCTGCCAAGGTACCACTTTACACTGTGCTGCTGATTCTGTGAGTTTTCTGCATGAGCTGTGGGAAGGAAACAGGGGATTTAGAATTAGGTATTCCTGGGTTGGAATCCCTGCTCCTTTTAGCAACATTGGGAGCTTGGGTACATTATTTAACTTCCCTGAATCTCAGCATGTACTGTTGAGTATTATGTGCTTACTAGTTTTCTACTGCTGTATAAAAAATCATCACCAACTTAACAGCTTAAAATATCACCATTTAAAGGTTCCTGGGTGGGAGAAATGGTTTATGCAGGACTCCTAACCTAAAATTGGCAGGTTGAACCCAACCAGTGGTTCCATGGAAGAAAGGCCTGGCTATCTGCTTCTGTGAAGATTACAGCCAAAAAAACTCTGTGGAGCAGTTCTATTCTGTAACACATGGTCACCATGAATCAGAATCAACTTGAGAGTAAGATATATATATTTTTACTCGTTTTATTTTAATTTCTAAGTTTCTGTAGGATAGAAGTCCAAATCCAGCATGACTGGATTCTCTGTGCTCAGGGTCTCACAGGACTAAAAACTAAGCTGCTGGGTGGGATTGTGTTTCTCATCTGAGACTTTGGCACTCTCTTAAAGCTCACAGGCTGTTGGCAGAATTCACTTCATAGAGTTAAAAGACTAAGATTCTTATTTTCCTGCTACATTTTGGCTGAATCTGCCCCCATGGGAAGTTCTCAAGATTGCTGTATACTTTCTTCCAAGCCAGCCAAAGTACACCTCAGTGACTTCATCTGTGACGAACCAGTGAAAATTCTCTGCTTTTACACTGCTCCTAAGATTAGGTCAGACCTACCTGAATAATCTTATATTAGGTCAACTATGCCATATACCTAATCTGTCAGTTTGTTGTACTGTGGTGGCTTGCATGTGGCTGTGACTCTAGATGCTATGCCACCAGCATTTCAAGTACAAGCAGGGTCACCCATCATAGACAGGTTTCCTTGGAGCTTCCAGATGAAGAAAGACTGGGAAGAAGGACAGGGCCAAACACTTCTGAACAAACTGGCTACTGAAAACCTAAAGAATAGCAATGAAACACTGCCTGATACATTACAAGAAAATGTTATGAATAGCCATGAAACATTATCTGATATAATGCCAGAAGACAAGTCAGCCCCTCAGGTTGTGAGGCACTCAAAATACAACTGGGGAAGAGGTGCCTCTCCAAAGTAGAGTTGGCCTTAATAATGTGGATGGAATAAAACTTTTGGGACCTTCATTTGCTGATGGGGCACAACTCGAAAATGTAAAGAAGCATTGGCAAACATACATTGATAATTAGAATATACAATGTATTATGTATGAGTCTAGGAAAATTAGAAGTTGGCAAAAAATAAATAAATAGAGCACATAGAGATCAATATCCTAGGCATTGTTGTTGTTGTTGTTGTTATTATGTGCTGTGCAATCGGACCCGACTCATAGTGACACCTCCTTGGATTTCTGAGGCAGGATCACTATGGAAGTAGATTTCTCAACCTTCTTTCCAAGGAGTGACTGATGGGTTTGAACCACCAGCCTTCTGGTTAGCATTCAAGTGCCTTAGGCACTATGCTACCAGAGCTCCCATCTTAAGCATTATTGAGGAGAAATGGACTGGTAATAGCCATTTTGAATTAGACAATCATATGATCTACTATGCCAGAAATGACCAATTGAAGAGAAATAAGGTCACATTCTTCATCAAAAAGAACATCTCAAGATCAATCCTGATGTACACTGTTATCAGTGATAGGATAATATACATATGCATATAAGGAAGACCAGTTAATACTGCTATTCAAATTTCTGCACCAACTACTAAGGCCAAAGATAAAGAAATCAAAGATTTTTACCAGCTTCTGCAGTCAGAAATTGACCAACCATGGAATCAAGATGTATTAATAATTATTGGTGATTAGAATCTAAAAGTTGGAAACAAAGAAGAGGCAGTGGTATTTAGAAAACACAGCCTAGGTGATAGAAACAATGCCAGAGAACACATGATAGGATTTTGCAATAAAAATGACTTATTAATTACAAATACTTTTTTTAATAACATAAATGGTGGCTATACATGTGGACTTCACTATATGGAAATTAAATCAAATACCTCTGTGGAAAGAGACAATGGATAAGCTCAGTATCATCAGTCAAAACAAGGCCAGGATCTGACTGTGGAAAGACCATAAATTGCTCATATGCAAATTCAAGTTGAAGCTGAAGAAAATTAAAATAAGTTCAAGGTAGGTAAAATATGACCCTGATTATATCCCAACTGAATTTAGAGACTATCTAAAGAATAGATTTGACACACTGAACACCAATGATAGAAGACCAGACAAGTTCTGGGATGACATCAAAAACCTCATCCAGGAAGAAATTAAAAGATCATTAAAAAGAAAGGAAAGGAAGAAAAGACCAAAAAGGATTTCAGAAGAGACTCTAAAACTTGCTGTTGAACACAGAGTACCTAAAGCAAATGGAAAAAATGCTGAAATAGAAGAACTGAACAGAAGATTTCCAAGGGCAGCTAAAGAAGACAAAGCAAAGTATTATGATGAAATGTGCAAAGACTTGGAGTTAGTAAACCAGAGGGGAAGAACACACTCAGTATTTCTTAAGCTGAAAGAACTGAAGAAAAATATTCAAGCCTCAAGTTGAAATATGGAAGATTCTAAAAACTGAAAGACTCAGGAAGCATAAAAAGAAGATGGAAGGAATACACAAGGTCATTGTATCAAAAAGAATTGGTCGATGTCCAACTATTTCAGGAGGTAGCATATAATCAAGAACCAATGGCAGTAAAGGAAAAAGCCAAGGCTGCACTGAAGGAATTGGTGAAAAACAAGGCCCTAGGAATTGGCAGAATACTCACTGAGATGTTTCAACAAACAGATGCAGTACTGGAGGTGCTTATTTATTTATTCCAAGAAATTTGGAAGAGAGCTACTTGGCCTACCCATTGGAAGAAATCAATATTTTTGTCCATTCCAAAGAAAGGTGATCCAACAGGATGTGGAAATTAACAAACAATATCATTAATATCACATGCAAGTAAAATCTTACTGAAGATAATTGAAACATGGTTTCAACAGTATACTGACAGGAAACTTCTAGAAATGTAACCTGGATTCAGAAGAGGAGGTGGAATGAGGGGTATCATTGCTGACGTCAGATGGATCTTAGCTGAAAGCAAAGAATATCTGTGTGTGTTAGACTGGGTTCTCTAGAGAAACAAAACCAGTAAAGCTTATATATATATACAGAAAGGGAAATTTATCTTAGAAAAATGGCTCATACACTTATTAAAGCTGGCAAGTCCCAAGTTCTTGGATCAAACGTCAAGCTGGAGGCTTTTCCCAACTCACACAGCTGTAGGGTCTGAGGAGCTCAAAGTTGGCAGGCTATATACTGGCTGTTGAATCCAATGAATGATTAATCCAAGGTCTCCAGGCTGAATGGTGGATTGTTCACTCACGGACAGTTGTAGGCAGCACAGCAGAATCCTGATCCACAGAAGAGTGTCTCTTTTCTCAGAATGTCCATAAATATACTGACAGCAGGCCACACCCTTAGAGAAACTCCCTTTCAATTGATTGGCTGCTCAAAACATATACATCTGATCCCATCATTGAAACAACTGACATCAACCACACATAATTGTGATACAGCCAAGTTGACACACAGCCCCAACTATCACAGTCCACCCCTTGTCAACTTGGCAGTTGTACACATCTTCTTAACCATACATAATCTCTAAATAAGGACAAATATAAAGTCATATTTGTGCCTAACATGATTCACTAACATACGTACAACTGAAACACATTAATCTTTTTACATCTCACAGTTCATAACAGAAGGAAAAAAAATACTTGATGCACATATACAATAAAGAAATATAACAATAACAGTCCTCGTTTCTGCAACTGGTCACGTGGTTGTGGCTGATATTCAGAACTACCTTCTTCCACCACCCATTCTGTATTTCTCTGGCCCTCAGCAAACACCTCACCTGGTCATGGTCCTTTGCCTGGTGAGGTGACCCAAACCTTCATTTCTGAAGGGTCTGGCCATTATCAGTCATATCAGATTTGGGTTGCTGTAATTTTCCATTGACTTTAATCACAGGGCATGGTAGTACTAAGTCATCCTAAAGAATTTCTTGTATTCCAGACACATTCTTCTTTACCTCCATTATGTAATGCCAATCCAGTTTCCCCTTGGTAATCAGGATCTATCACACTAGATAGTACAGTAACGCCCTTCTTTGTCTGTTGATCCAGAGTCATGAGGAAGTCAAAATGGCTGGGTGGCATTTTTAATTTCCAGTTCAATGCAATCAGTATTGTCTCTGGGTGGGAGTGTTCCTCCCTTTGGGACTAAGATCTCCAAACTCGTAGAGGATAGGGTAGCAGGGACAGGAAACAAAAATTTTTTCAGTAGGTCACTAGGGGCAATAGTGAGTGGTACCACTCCTGTTTCCACCCCCTGGTTCCTAGACCCATGAATCCTGGCTATTGGAGAAACAGAACCATGTATTGGACACTGGATTAGAGCATATACAGCCTCCTGGAGAACATTGCCTCAACCCTTAAAGGTATTGTCACCTAACTGGCACTGTATTTGTGTTTTTAAGAGGCCATTCCATCATTCTATCAAGCCAGCTGCTTCAGGATGATGGGGAACATGGTAAGATCAGTAAATTCCATAAGCATAAGCCCATTGCCGCACTTCATTTGCTGTGAAATGAGTCTCTTGATCTGAAGCAATGCTGTGTGGGATACGATGATAGTGGATAAGGCATTCTGTAAGTCCACAGATGGTAGTTTTGCCAGAAGCATTGCATGCAAGGAAGGCGAATCCATATTCAGAATAAGTATTTATTCCAGTAAGAACAAAATGCTGTCTTTTCCATGATGGAAGTTGTCTAATGTAATCAGCCTACCACCATGTTGCTGATTGATCACCTCGAGGAATGATTCCATATCATAGGCTCATTGTTGGTCTCTGCCACTGGCAGATTGTGCACTCAGCAGTGGTGGTAGTCAAATCAGCCTTGGTAAGTGGGAGTCCAAGTTGCTGAGCCCATGCATAACCTCCGTCCCTGCCACCATGACCACTTTGTTCTTGAGCCTATTGAGCATTGACAGGAGTAGCTGGGAGAAAAGGATGGCTGGTTTCCACTGAATGTGTCATCCTATCCACCTGTTTGTTAAAGTCATCCTCTGCCAACATCACGTCTTGGTGGGCATTCACATGAAACACAAATATATTTACTTCTTTGGACTATTCAGAGAGTTCTATGAACATACCTCTTCCCCATACATCCTTATCACCAATATTTCAGTCATGCTCCTTCCAAGTCCCAGACCATCCAGCCAAGTCATTAACCACAACCCATGAATCTATATATAATCACACATCTGGCCATTTCTAATTCCATGCAAAGTGAACAGCCATATGCATGCCTTGAAGTTATGCCCATTGGGAGGATTTCCCTTCACCACTGTCCTTCAAGGAAGTCCCAGAAAGGGGCTGCAGTGCTGCTGCTGTCCACTTTCAAGTGGTGCCTGCATATTGCGCAGAACCATCTGTAAACCAGGCACGAGTTTTCTCTTCTTCAGTCAACTGATCATAAGGAACTCTCCATGAGGCCA
>NW_006921611.1:2440266-2456941 GCF_000298275.1 Orycteropus afer afer
ACACCACCCCAAATAGGCATGGATAATGAGATTTACAAAATATCACAGAATGGAGGACAATGGCTAGAAGGGCCACATCAAGCAATTCACTGCAGCATCTCTATCTGCTACAGACACTTCAAGCACCATTGGATCAGCAGGATCATATGGCCCAAGTGGAAAAGCACGGCAGCCTGAACCTGTTGTAGAGCCTTCTGTTGTTATGGGCCCTACTCAAAACTAGCAGCTTTCCAAGTCACTTGATAGATAGGCCACAGCAACCCACCCACATGAGGGATATATTGCCTCCAAAATCCAAAGAGGCCCACCAGAAGTTGTGCCTCCTTTCTAGATGTGGAGGGAGCCAGATACAATAACTTATCCTTCACTAGTAGGAAAATCTCAACATGCCCCCACACTATTGGACTCTTAGAAATTTCACTGAGGTGGAAGGTGCCTGAACTTTTGTTGGGTTGATTTCCCAACCTCTAACAGCCATAATCGGAAGGAAGATGGGGCAATCTACTTCCGTAGTGATACTGCCTCGGAAACCCAAGGAGGGGTCGCTATGGGTTGGGTCTGACTCAATGGCACATAACAACAACAGCCATAATGGGTGGGTGGGGCAGTTCCTGAGAACATTCAGCAATGTCTTCCATGGCCTCTGCCTCAGGCATGACCCAACAGGAACTGTTGGGTTAACCCCCTCAAATCGAGGTGGAGGGGATAATGGTTTTATAGTAATACCTTCAGATGGGAGGGATTCAACAGAATTTACAGTGTCCATATCCTGATCTTCCTGACTATCTGCCAATATGTCCCCATTCCAGGTTTCAGGATCCCATTTATTTCCCAATCATTGCCCCTACTTTAACTTCAGACAGCATTCTGGGTCAGTAATTTAATTGGCATTATAATTCAGCCACCTTTCCAGTAAGACTCTGGGTTTGGTTTTTGGCAATATCATCTCCGTTACTAGAAGAAATAAGGCTTTCTTTCAGAGCACAACTGGAAACATTGAGGTCTTTTATGTGGCACTTAAGCTGTGACTCAGCAGCTCTGAGCTCATCTTGCTCTTTCAGCCCTTTGTCTAGTGTAAGTAGGACCAACCAACCACCTTCCTTATACAACCCATCCTGATAAAATTGCAGAAAAATATAAAATATGTGATCACCCAGAGCCTCACTTTTCAAAAGTATTTGCTCTATTGGTGGTGCTTTTTTGCATATTAATGTTGCCACCTCACACCATGGATTAGCAAAGCCCTCTTTACTAATTAATGGAGGCAAGGTCATCGAGCCTTTATGATTAATCAAAGTGGAGAACCAATTTAGGAAGTCCATCCTTATGATTTTGTCTCTCTAGAACCACTGTCAGTACCAAATGTGTTAGACTGGGTTCTCTAGTGAAACTAAACCAGTAAAGCTTATGTAGAGAGAGAAAGGGAAATTTATTTTAGGAAAATGGCTCACACACTTATAGACGCTGGCAAGTCCAAAGTTCTTGGATCAAATGTCAAGCTGGAGGCTTTTCCCAACTCACACAGCTGCAGGGTCTGAGGAGCTCAAGGTTGGCAGGTGGTATACTGGCTGTTGCCTCCAACAAATGATGAATCCAAGATCTCCAGGCTGAATGGTGGATTGTTCACTCACAGACAGTTGTAGACAGCACAACAGAATCCTGATCCACAGAAGAGTGTCTCTTTTCCCAGCATGTCCATAAATATACTGGAAGCAGGCCATACCCCTAGGGAAACTCCTTTTCAACAGATAGGCTACTCGAAACATGTACATCTGATCCCATCATTGGAACAACCCACATCACAATTGCTTAAATCACACAGAATTGTGGTCCAGCCTAGTTGACACACAGCTCCAGCTACCACACTGTTTTATTGATTATGCAAAGGCATTCAGCTCTGTGGATCATAGCAAATTATGGCTAGTATTGTGAAGAACAGGAATTCCAGAATATCTAATTGCTCTAATAAGGAACCTGTACATAGACCAAGAGACTATAGTTCAAACAGATCAAGGGAATCAGGAAGTGTGTATGTCAGGATTGTATCTTTTCAACATGCTTATTCTGTCTGTATGCTGAGCAAATAATGCAAAGCTGTGCTACATGAAGAAGAATGCAACATCAGGATTGGATGAAAAACCATTAACAACCTGTAATATGCAGATGACACAACCTTGCTTGCTTAAAGTGAAGAAGACTTGAGGGACTTACTGATGAAGATCAAAGACTACAGTCTTCAGTATACATCACACCTTAAAATAAAGATAACAAAAATCATCACAAGTGGACCTATAAGAAATATCATGATAAATGTAGAAAACATTAAAATTGCCAAGGATTTAATTTTATTTGGATCCACAGTCAACACCCATGGAAACAGCTGTCAGAAAATCAGATGTAGTATTGCAGTGGGAAAATCTGCTATACTAGACCTCTTTAAAATACTGTTTTGGTTACCTAATGCCGCTCTGACAGGAATGTACCACAAATGGGATGGCCTTAACAAACAGGAGTTTATTCTCTTATAGTTGGGAGGCTTTAAGCCCAAGTTCAAAGTGCCAGGCTCTAGGGGCTGGGTGAAAACCCCTCAGCCTTGGGCTCCAGCTCTGTCTCCTGCTCCCAGCCCACTGAAGCTAGAGGTTTTTCCTCACTCAGACAGCTGGTGGCTGCTGAGGCTGACATGCCCAAGGTTGACAAGTAAAAAGGCACAGTCCTAATGTTACCAAACCACACGATAGGCCATAATTCAAGTCCATCGAAAGCCCCAAGGTCGGCAGAGTATGGCAGGCAGCTGAATAATGACACAGCTACATGCAACTTTCAAACGTGACATAAGCTAGAGACCATTTCCAAAGCTGTTTCTTATATACGGGAAGCCGAGCACATAACCAAAGCAGCAACTCAGCTGCTCCAATATATTCCACCATGGAGTTAATTACCAATCTCACCATGAGGAATAACTACATTCAGCTGCCCAGTCACTCAACCAGGCCCAGCCAAGTTGACACAGAAACTTAACCACCACAACTGTTTAGGAACACTGAAGACTAAGGTACGCCTGACCCAAGCCATGGTATTTTCAATCACCTCGTATACATATGATATTTATTTGAAAATAACCTGTCGCTGAACAGATAGTTCATGGAAAATAAATGATAATTCCTTCATAAAATGGAGATATACAGTAGATGGGTATGATAATGATGGTAACTTCACATGTTGGAAGTTCTACTCTATCCTATAGGGTTGCTATGAGTCAGAATAGACTCACTGGTAGTGGGCAGTAGATTAAAGATACTGTAAAAAAAAAAAAAAAATCACTGTTGTCGAATTGGATTTGGCTCATAGCCACCCCTCCTTGGGTTTCCGAGGTGATATCACTACGGAAGTAGATTGCACAACCTTCCTTCCAAGGTGTAGCTGGTGGGTTTGAACTGCCAACCTTCTGTTTAGCAGTCAAATGCCTTAAGGACTATGCCACCAGAGCTCCCAAAGATACTGTAATGAACTGTTGTTGTTGTTGTTATGTGCCGTCAAGTCAGACCTGACTCATATCGACCCCTCCTTGGGATTCCGAGGCAGTATCACTACAGAAGTAGGATTGCCCAACCTTCCTTCCGAGGAGTGGCTGGTGGGTTTGAACCGCCAGCCTTCTGGTGAGCAGGCAAGTGTCTTAGCCACTATGCTACCAGAGCTCCCTGTAATGAACTACAAATAGTTAAGGGCTCAGCAGCTAAACTAAACATTGGTGGTTTGGACCCATCCAGTGGCTCCACAGAAGAAAGACCAAGATATCTGCTTCCAAAGATTAAAGCCAAGAAAATTCTATGGAGCAGTTCTCCAGATAGTGTCCTTATCACAACTCAATGGCACTTAACAACAACAAAGACACCATGTTTCCTTTCACCTCTGGGTACATAATTTTACTGTTACCTGAAAATTCTATTTGCCCCTTCTCAGCTTGGGTACCTTCCTCTGTGAAGCTCTCTACCCAGCTTTTCCAACAGATGCAGGGTTCTCTCTTCCCTTCCTGCTCCTTTATACACTATTCTTAGAAGTATACCTATAAACATTCATATTTCAATAGTGTTTTTTTTTTCTGTCAGAACTTGAGCTCTTTGACTATGTTGTTTCATGTTTGTATCATTAGTACTTAGCCAATTTATTATATAAATTGAGCTCAATCAAATTTACTGAAAAAGGATACCAGAAAAAGAAAAGAGAAAAGAGAGGAAAGGGAAGAAAGAATGAAAGAAGAAAGGAAAGCTAGAAAAATAACTATTTTAGATAGATAATGAAGTACAATGACTTTAATTCAGTCCCACAAATGCCTTAAGTTCAAAGCGCCAACAAAATGATCTCGAGAAAATTTATTCCTATTCTATTTCCAGTTATTAAATCTAGGGATTATTTAAATTCAGAATTTTCAATTCTTTTTTCTTCTGTGTACGTGTCTTTATGTTTCGGAAGGAAAGAAGATGAGTGTACAGAGCAACAACAACAACAAAAGACTCATATTCCTAAGGCCCTTGAATGTAAACTCTTAAAGGTTAGCAAATAGTAATATACAAACACACACAAAACACACATACAGTTTTATGTTTCTTATGTTTAAAACCTATTTCCATACGTTTTACTTATTAAAATAATGGTAAACACAGTCACAATGTAGTCAAATATGAAGATAACCTTTCAGTATGATACCCAATAAAACCTCAGGTTTCCCTTATCTCATCTTGACTGCTCCATTCACCAGTCTTTCCCCCTTGAACTTGAGGATGCTGAGGGCAGCAGAGAAGACCTGAAGGAATAGTTCACTACAGGGAAAACAAGAACTAATGCTAATCCTTGAGTAACTTGATTGATTTTAGTTATCAGTCCACTGCATGCCCCTTTCTCCCAATAATTGTCTATAATAACAACCAAACCAGAAATATACACAATTTTATGATATATTAATCACACCATGATTCAGAAAACTGAGACATTAAAAAAAAAAATAAAACAAAATAAGGAATTCCCTGGGAAACACTGAAATATGTGTTTACATCATTTTCTGGAACAATATTTTGGACAAAAATCTATTTAACTTATTCTCAGCCATCATAGTTGTTTTCCTGAATCATAAAATTCCCATTATGAAATAAACCCTGTCATCAACTTGATTAGTATGATCATAAATCTAAACAGCAGCATGCATACTTCAAATAGCAGTATTTTCAAACCACAATTAGAAATTCTATTATTTGCTGTACCTACTGCAGTAATTAGATATTATTTCAATGTACTGCCAGTTGTTGGAAGTTTTTGTTGTTGTTTGTTTTTTAAGCATGTAAAAGAATTATTGATTTAAAACTCCTAAAAGTTTTTGGGACCCAATGGGAATATGTTGTTGTTGTTGTTGTTATGTGCCGTTGAGTCGGCCCCGACTCATAGCGACCCCTCCTTGGGTTTCCGAGGCAGTATCACTACAGAAGTAGGATTGCCCAACCTTCCTTCCGAGGAGTGGCTGGTGGGTTTGAACCGCCAGCCGTCTGGTTAGCAGGCAAGTGACTTAGCCACTATGCTACCAGAGCTCCCAATGGGAATATAGTAAGTGTTAATGTTATTGATTTGTTTTGGACTCAATTGAAAAGGAACCAAAATTAATACTGGTATTTATTTATAAAATTATATAGCCCCATTTATATATCACTTTATTTAAGCCTTTACATGAATGGACAAATCTACATATAGATAACTAGTTAGTTATAGTATTTAGATATGTTTTGAAAAGGAACTGCTACAATAAAAATCATATTAAGCCAATAATAGAAATTGACTAAAGTTGATTTGATACATAATTTGCAGATTGTGATAACGTTTTGACTATAACTGACTATAGTATCAAAAATGCTCTGAAGAAGAGAACTTCCAAAATTCTTATACCAAATCTTATCAGCATTGCCATGGAAAAAAGTGTCAGAATAGAACTTATAAATTTGTGGCTGGGGGACATTTTTACACACCATTGTCTTGAAAGACAATTAAAATAATTACTGATTTAACTCATACATACATACATAGTGTGACCTTTTGCATATGTTTCCAGAAACTGAGTTCCTCAAAAGAGCACAATGCCCAAAGAAAAACAGTCTAGACTATTGCTTGGCTCAAAAGGCACTTTCAGGGACCAGTTTTTTCAAAGCTCAAGATTGAAAAGGACACCTAAAGGCAGAAACACATGTAAGGTATGGCACATGCTCTGGGGACCGCTTGAAGAAAGACACCACAAAGCAGTTTCTAACCTGTATGGCCAGACCTCCTCAAGCATGGTAGACAGGTGAAGCAAAGGCAAGAAAGGGGGCACTTGCCCTAGGTCGATAGTCCAAACAGAATGGCATTCAAGGTGCCACAAACATGAAAGGTGCCTAAGGCAGTGGGACGAGAAGACAGATGATGTTTCTGCTGGCACTGTCGCAGCTGTCAATGTCTATTCATCTTGAAATCGGGGGGGGGGGGGGGGGGGGGGGGGGGGGGGGGGGGGGGGGGGGGGGGGGGGGGGGGGGGGGGGGGGGGGGGGGGGGGGGGGGGGGGGGGGGGGGGCAATTTGGAAATTGTGCCGGGCACTCCTTACCCTCACTCTGCTCCTACGTAAGAACAATGACCTATGTAGGTTACCCAATCTTCCACAGAAGTGAGAAATGTGGATTTCAGGAGAATTAAAATTATTTTGTCAGATCTGTGGTGTAGTGCCTAAGGCATTTGACTGCTAACCACAAGGCTGGCGGTTCAAACACACTAGCCACTCCTTGGAAGGAAGACTGGGTAATCTACTTCCATAGAGATACTGCCTCGGAAACCCAAGGAGGGGTGCTACAAGTTGAATCGACTTGACGGCAATGAGTTTGGTTTTTGGTTTATTTCTGATGTAAAAGCTTTGTTCTTTAAACCACATTTATGTAAATTTTGTAAAGTAAAAGGAATAAATATTCATCAATAACCTGGTCCTTAATGAACTGCTACAGGATACTTTAAGAGCATTAGCTCAGAGAAAGACTGAAGTTTTGGAATTCAGTCCTTTATAATGAGCTACTTCTTACTCCTGAAGGTGAGGGAGCCTCAGCCTACAGCCAGACACAGACTTTATCAGAGTTCAGAGTTTTCATTTGCAATGAAATTTACCTTCAATATGCCAGCTTTACACCTGAGTTTTGAATCCAGCTTTGTCATGATTTAATTGTGAGTGAATTTGGATCCATCACTTGACCTCTATAGTTCTCACTTTCATCATCTGTAAAAGAAAAGTTTAAAATAAGTTATCTCTAAGTTTTTTCTGACCCTGCATGGTACAAACAGTTAATGCACTCAATTGCTAATTGAAAGATTGGAGGGTTGAGTTCATCAACAGGTGCTGTGGAAGAAAAGCCTGGAGATTTACTTCCAAATATAGCAGCTACTGAAAACTGTATGGAGCACAGTTTTACTCTGACACACATGGGGTCCCATAAATCTGAATTGACTGGATGGCAATTGGTTAACCAAACAAAAGTATAGAGTTAAGGGGTTGGATAACAAAAATAGTTAGATAGTACATATAAACAGAAATATAGAGGATAACTATGCCATTTGCTGTGTTGTTTAGACACATTCATTCATTAACTCATTCATTAAATCACTCATCATTCATCAAACATGTCTTAATTATAAACTAGAGATAAAAGAAACATAAAACAGGGCTCTTCCTTCAAAGAAAGAGCTCTGGTGGCATAGTAGTTAAGGCATTTGACTGCTAGCCAAAAAGGAGAGATGTTTCAACCCACCAGCCACTCTGTGGTAGAAAGATGAGCCATTCTGCTTCTGTAAAGATTTACAGCCTTAGAAACCCAATGGGGGTCACTCTGAGTCTGAACTGACTCAGTGGCAGTGAGTTTGTTTTTGGTTTTCTTCAAAGACAATCTATACCTCCCCATCAGAGGTCTATCAAATAAATGCAATTTTAATCTTTACTGTGGTCAGATTATTTGCTCTGAATTCTGATTTATCAGATAACATACATGATGAAACTGTTGAATATCCTGTCATTTTGGTGAGATTAAGGAAATTGTTTTTGTGTTAAGTGATGAAAAAAATTATCTTTCAGTTCTTATTGTTCAACTTAATTACATAAAAAGTACAACAGTGAGAAACTAAAGAGTAGAGATATTTTAAAAGTAGTTTACATATAATTGCTTTTACAGTAAAGACAGCTGAACAATTGCATAAGACTCCAGATTAAATAACCAAATTTTTATTGAAGCTTCACAAACTGACTGGATTGTCAATGGTCTGAAGTGATGTGAAGGAGATGACTCTCATAAAAAAACCCCACTGCCATGAGCCAAATCCAACTCTGAATGACCCTATAGGGCAGAGTAGAACTTCCCTGTAGGGTTTCCGGGCCTGCAAATCTTTACAGAAGCAGACTAATTCATCTTTCTCCCATGGAGTGACTGTTGTGTTTGAACCACCAACCTTTTGGTTAGCAGTTGAATACCTTAACCACTGTGCCACCAGAACTCATAGGACCTATTAATATGAATCAAATAACTATGTTTAAAGTATTAATGGTAATGATAACAATAATAATGTGCATGCTGGACCCTCAGTCACAGGTGCATCACAAGCTAAAATTAGTTAAAACCACCAGCCATCTAACTCTTAAGTAGAATTTAGAAGGAAGACAAATATTAAGTTTTAATTTCTGCACCACAATCATAGAACAGGAATTCCATTCTAATTCTCTGAGAGAGATATCCTATTGCAATTCTCTTTAAAGATTAAAAGTCAAAGCTGAAATAGCATGACACCAACTGTAGCTTTTCCATAAGAAAAAGCAAGGTGCAGATCAAGGAGTGAGTGACCCTCTCTTGTTCATTAACAGATGACAAAGACCTGTAGCAGAATGCCCAGTGGAGAAAAGTCTAAGCTAACAGAGTGACTAAATATTCCATGTGTTCCCAAATCCTGATTATCAGGACAGGAGCTAGAATAGCTAGTATGCAAGCAGGCACAATTAACCCTAATTAGTTCAGAGTCAGGCTACAAAAGACTTAATTAGCAGTTATTAGGTGCCTCTCAGAAAAGGAGCATAAATAATGGTTGGTAGCAAACTGTGTTTAAGAGTCTCCTGGCTGAGTGGCACATGCATAGACACCTAGTGAAATCAATGTTCCTCCATTGGGGATTAAATGTAAAATAATAATATAGGGCTTAACTTAAATTTCATTTATTTAGAGTGGATCATTTATTTGATTTTTTTTTTTTTTTCCTGGACAGTTTAGATACTTTAGGAGGAGTTTGATTCTAATGAAGTGATATTTACAGTTGACTACAAAGAGAGGAATATCTGCTGTGGGGAATGATGAGTGGCTACCAAGGTTCAGAGGAATAGGTAAAGTTTTTTCTCAGGCATTTTACGGGTCAGTCTTAGAAGAGTTTCATACTGCAGAGGTCTAAGGTGGAAGGGTTGATGTACAAAGATTGCAGGAATACTGAGTTATAATGAACATAACAATGAGCTAGTTATTGGTGTCAACTTTAGTTGGTTTGATCCTGAATCTTGGCTGCACAAGGAATTAGTTTCCTTCAATCCAGCACAGATTCTTCCTACTTCCTTACCTTGTCTGTTCCCCAATGTTATTTCTCATATTAAAGACTCCTCTGACCTCAGGATAAAACTATTTGCATCTAAAAGACATAATAACTAAAATAGATTAAAAAGGTAAAATGAATATGACACATCCCTCTCTAGTTTTTCTCTCTTTCTCTCTTTTGCTCCCTCTCTCTCCCTCTTTGATATTTTGCTTAGAATATGCCTGACCTTAGAGTATGACCTTAGAGTCCTCTTAAATTTTGTAATATTTTGCACAAAACATATGTTTGACATGAGCAGGACTAGGAATTTATTTTAGAAAACTACATGATTCTTGCTACTTTAATGCATATTTTATTATCTTTATTTAACCTGACTATAAAGGTTATTACTCATAAAACTATTCAGCCTTGTCATAAATTACTTCAGAGAGTAACATAGCTTGTAGGTAAATGTAAACACAGAAAAGCTTTCTTTTCTTTAAGCGTATACTTTAACCAACCATTTATTTCATGTAACAGTTAGCATTCCATTGAAAGGAATAATAATAATCCTAAAAGGCAACTTAGAAATAATAAAACCAAAAAAACCAAACTCATTGCCATCGAGTCAGATCTGACTCATAGCGACCCCTCCTTGGGTTTCCGAGGCAGTATCACTACGGAAGTAGATTGCCCCATCTTCTTTCTGAGGAGTGGCTGGTAGGTTTGAACTGCCAGCCTCTGGTTAGCAGTCAAGTGCCTTAAGCATTATGTTATTTTCCATTGATGTGTAACAAATTACCACAAATTTAACAGCTTAAAAAAACCCACTTATTTGTAGGCCAGAAGACCAGGCTGACTATGCTAGATACTTACAAGTTCAAAATCAGGGTGTTGGCAAGGAGGGGTTCTAATTTGGAGGCTCTGGAGAAGAATCCACTCTTAAGGGCATTTAGATTGTTGGTAGAATCTAATTCCTCGTAGCTGCAGATATGAGGTCCATGTTTTCTTCCTGGCTGTCTGCTCTCAGAGACCACCCACATTTTGTCTTAGGTGGTATCCTCCATCTTTAAAGCAGTTATGACATATTGAATCCTTCTTGTACTTTGAATGTTTCTGAATTGTCTTTCTGCTCCCAGCCAGAAAGTCTAGTGTGGTTATACTGGGCCCACCTGGATAGTATCCCTTTTAGTGACCTCAAAGTCAGCTGATCAGTAATCTTAATTACCTCTTCAAATCCTTCTTGCATGAAATCTGACATAATTACAGACATGAGATCTTACCATAATAACAGTTTCAGGTTAGAACTTGTGATAGTTGGAGCTGTGTGTCAACTTGGCTGGACCCCAATTCTGTGTGGTTGTTCCCATGATGGGATCGGATGACAGTGTTCTGAGTGGCCAATCTGCCCAAGGGGAATTTTCCTAGGGGTGTGGCCTGCTTCCAGGATATCCAGGGACATCCTGGGAAGAGAGACATTCTTTGAGGAATTGGGACCCTGGTGTGCTGACTACAACCTTCTGTGATTGAGCAGCCCACCGCTCGGCCTGGAGATCTTGGATTCGTCTTTCGTTGGAGTCAACAACCAGTGTACTGCCTGCCAGCCTTGAATTTCTTGGCCCCTTGTGCTTGCAGAAGCTAAGGCTGCTGCCGGCCCGATGTTTCCTCCAGGGACTTTGGACTTGCCGGCTTCTATACGTTTGTGAGCCATTTTCCTAAGATAATTTTTTTTTTCTCTCTCTCTCTCTTTCTCTCTCTATATATATGCTTTGCTGGTTTTTGTGTTTCTCTAGAAAACCCAACTAACACAGAACTCAACCTTCTCTGCATCTACACTTGGGCCCCTGCTAGGGTTGGAGGGTGGCAGAAGCTGATGGACAAGAACAGGGAGAAAGATGCTAGCAGAGTCCCAGCGTAGCAGGTTGGTGGGAAAGCAATGAGCTAAGAACTTGTACTGGAGAGGAGGGAAGGAAGTGGGACACGGAACTGCACATGAACTAGGACTGCAAGCCCTAGCACATCCTCCTTTTCCCATCAGACTTCACACTCAAAACACAAATTCAAAGATAAAAGTATTAAGAATTTCAAGACCTTAATTGCAGAACATTAAAGTCCAAATATGAGACCGCCTGAGTGTGGGGGCCTGTATGACTGTATTTGTCCCATACACATGAAGCTGGCCTTGGTAATAGGTTCTGTATATGTGTCTGCCATTATTTTTGTTAATAAAAGTAGTAAAATTTTGTAGACATCAAACCCTTAATTGAAAGAATGCATACCACTGTCATTGAGCAGTTTCCGACTCACGGCGACCACTCCTTGGGTTTCTGAGGCAGTATCTCTACAGAGGGAGCTCTGGTCGTGTAGTGCCTAAAGCATTTGACTACTACCCAGAAGGCTAGTCATTCAAACCCACCAGCCACTCCTCAGAAGTGGCTCACTCTTCCCTAGTGATACTGCCTTGGAAACCCAAGGAGGGGTCGCTATGAGTCAGATGCAACTCCATGGCAGTGATTACTTTTTTTTTTTTTTTTAATCTCTATGGAAATAGATTGCCTAATCTTCCTTCCAAGGAGTGGCTGGTGAGTTTGAACCACCTGCCTTCTGGTTAGCAGTCAAATGCCTTAGGCACTATGCTACCAGAGCTCCCAAGAATATGCTAAGAAAGAATGCTTAGTTGCTTCAAAATGCCAGTCCTATTCTCTTTTAAGGAGCTCTGCTGGTGCAGTGGTTCAAAACATTTGCCTACTAACAAGATGGTCAGCAGTTTAAACCCACCAGCCACTCCATGGCAGAAAGATGAGGCAGTCTGCTTCAGTAAAGATTTACAGCCTTGGAAATCCTAAGTGCCCCTGTTCTACTCTGTTCTGTAGGATCACTATGAGTGGGAACACACTCAACTGCAGTGAGTTATTCTTCTTTTGTACAGATGGACCTAAGATACCAGACCTAATCCAGAGGCCCTTTACATTCAATGGAGTTGTTATTACGGGCTGCGTCTAAGAACTCCAAACCATTCATTGACTTAGAGATTTCTTCTCATGGTGGAAGTGATATTGACATTTTACATGCAGTTAGTGAAATTCCCTTCCATTTTTGCCTTTTCTGTTGTATTGAGTATATCCTCTCTCCCAAGCTTGCTCTCTGTCTCATTTCCCCATCACTGTAATTAATTAAAAATAAATCAACTCAAACTTATATTCATCTTAAGTCTTTTCTTTTTTTAAACTTGTAACACAAATCAATTCAAATTCAATTTTATTACAGAATAAGTTATGAAAATTGCACAGTTTTTCCTTGTTATCTCCTTCCTTTGCTGTCAACGCTACTATATAGATGGTACAAGCTTAATCCCAAGGAAACTAATAAAGTGAATTGTTCACGCAATTACATATTATTTTCCTGTTACAATTCTCTCTGTGCCCCAATGCTCAGTGATTGACTGATTTGTGAAGCCAGAGTCCTGTCGGATTTTGAGGTTTGGGTATTCAACCATCTCTACATTTTTGACAAGACTATTTAAAGCATAGTATGATTGAATCATAAGACCACTCAAAAACTACAACATATGCTTTGTTCCGTATGGGGAAAATTCCCTATCATCCACAAAAAAAGGAAAGAAAAAAAAAAAAAATCCCAACAAAGTTCTTTAAGAGTGGTTGTTGTTGTTATATGCTGTGGAGTTGGACCTGATTCACAGCGACCCCTCCTTGGGCTTCCAAGGAGGTATCACTACAGAAGTAGATTGCCCAACCTTCCTTCTGAGAGTGGCTGGTAGGTTTGAATCTCCAGCCTTCTGGTTAGCAATCAAGTGTCATAGGCACTACACTACCAGAGCTCCCTTAAGAGTGGTTAGTTGAGGCAAAAGCTGATACATAATGGAGAGAGATGGATCTGGGCTCTTGTCTAACGTAAAACAATGAATCAAACTGCAGCACTGACAGCAGACAGTGGGTCTAATTATCTGGGGGGGTGGGGTGGGGGAAGGGAGAGCAATATGATGTTTGGACACCAGCTGTCAAGCAGTTGTAAATTTCTCCAGGCTAGCATTTGAGTTTTCAGTGTAACAGCAGACCTGAGTTTCACCAGGAGACCATGGTGTCGATACAGAGCCAAGCCAATTCTTCTCTTCAGGTGCTGGGAAACTTGCTGAAAAAAAATCTCGTCACCTTTCCAGATGCCTGGCTCTGTTTTGAAAGATGAAATACTCATAGGAATATCTTTGAGACTTCTAAACAATAAACAGGTTCTGATTCCAATATTGTGACATAGTTGATTAAAACCACTGATTTTAATTCTACTATCACTTATAGAGCACTTAATATGCTGAAAACCTAATTTATGACAAGGAGACGGTATCATGTGATAGCTGAGGATAAGTCTCCTAATCTCTCTAAACTTGGAGGTTCTCAAGTGCATTATGGCAAGAGTTTTAGTCTTACTTTGTATTTTCTCAAAAGCAGTCCCCAACATGAGAAATGAATAAAAATAATTTACTTGTGAGATGGTCTCAGGAAACACTGTCAGGGGAATAGGCGATTCAGATAGGAAAGGGAAGACAACAGGGTAAGGGGTGACTATGAAGGAAGTTATCATTGTGATACCCAGAGCTAAGGACTGATTCTCAAAGTGTGGCATTTTAATGGACCAACATCAACAACCCCTGGGGAGCTAGTTAGAAAATTAAATTTTCAGACCTCCTCCCCAATTTACTCTAAAGGAAAAACTCTGGATGTAGGCCCAGAAATCTGTTTTATCAAACCCTCCAGGTGATTTTGATGCATACTCAAGTTTGAGAACTAGTGAACTAGAGAACTCTGATAGCAGATGCAGAACACTTGTCTCAGAGTTATCCTACTATGGGGAAAAAGGTACTTGCAATATATATATATAGCCTATCAGTCAACTTCTATTAGTCATTGTTGAGGGCTGTTGGAAGACCAAAACCAAAAACCAAACTCACGGCTGTTGAGTTGGATCTGACTCATAGCAACCCTTCCTTGGGTTTCTGCAGTGGTATCACAATGGAAGTAGATTGCCCAATCTTCCTTCCAAGGAGTGGTTGGTAAGCCTTCTGGTTAGCCGTCAAATGCCTTGGACACTATGCCACCATGGTGTTGAAAATAAGCATAATTCTCCAGAAAACTAGCCTGCTGTGTCCTTGGGAAGAATGGATTCCAGAATAAGCCCTTGGGCAGAGATGTTGATGGAGCAGTTGGAAGTCCTAAGAGCATTACAATGGCAAGGCCCAAAGGGATATGGATGGAATGTCAACAGCAACTACCTTTGATTTAGATACTGTGCTAAGGACTTAAAGTACTGCCTACCACAAAAGCCCTGTGTGTATTAAAATGCAAGAGGAACACAAAATTAACAAGTTATGATCTCTGCCCTCAACAAGTAAAAGTCTACAAAGAGAACAAAGGCATAGACACATAAGAGAATCTCATGCAGGATGCAATAAATGCCCTAGGGGATGGGGGTGCAGGAAGTCAAGATCACATGTGATTAGTGGAGGACATTTGCTTTGGGGCAGACTGAATTGTGCCTGTCCCTGAATTAGCTGCTTCATCATCACTGGAACCAAAATGGCAATTGTGTCTGGATGTTTGGACCCACAGTATTCATTAACAAAATGGAAGCAACTTCCATTAACAGGTTTGAGCTATAAGGGTACTAACGGTTAGTGTTACCCTGCGACTTCACGTCTGCCATGCTTTAACTGCTTCCTCAATGATTTTCTGGGAAGGAATTAAGGATTTATTGGTTTGAAAAACTCAAACACATGTTTCAAGCAGCCCCACAGATAAGCCTAGTTTTCTAGGACTGGTATGGAAATGAAGGAGTGCTGACTTAATTTTTCTTACTGACATTATTATCACTATGATATGACCTAGGTTTATAGTCTTAGATAGAGTTATCAGCATGTCCTCTGAGAATGTTGCACATGAGGAAGGGGTTGGGTGGAGAGAGGAAATAAATTGAATAGCATGAATACAGATTCCAATTCTCACAACAAAGTATTTCCCTGTACTTTGACAACCTCGGAAGCTCTGGTGGGGTAGTGCCTAAGGCATTTCACTCTAACCAGAAGGCTGGCGGTTCAAACCAACCAGCCACTCCTCAGACTGAAGGTTGGGTAATCTACTTCCATGGTGATACTGCCTCAGAAACTCAAGGAGGGGTCGCTGTGAGTTGAGTTGGATCCAACTCTGTTATCAGACCAAATGCAGGTCCCTGCCTGGTGCACAGTCAGGCCAAAATAGTTTACACACAGAGATTGAGAGGAGAGAAAATTATTAATTACAAAGTGGCAATGCAAGGAGTAGGGATAGTTCAATACCCAGATCTGACTCCCCAAGATGCCAGCAAAATACAGTTTTTGTAGGTTTCAGGAGAGGGGGTTGTGCATATTCACAAAAGGTTGAGGAATTTGGGGTGTGAAAGTGAAATGAGTGATGATTATGGATGAGTCACACTAGCTTCCTGTTACCTGATAGGGGCTTGGGCAGAAGGGAGAGGGTCAGCAATTAACTTTTTTTTTTTTTTTTTCTTTTTCCCCTATTGTACATGTCCCCAGGCCAGAGTTAATTTACAAGTTGTTTCTAAGATACTTTTAGCAGTCATCTGCATTTATTTATTTATTTATTTATTTATTTAGCATCATCTGCAGGAAGGCATGTTTTCCACTCAGTTCTTTAAGGAATTGAATACTCATCTGTCCGGGAAGGGAAAATAGTTGGGGGTAGTTTAGTTTACTTATCTATTCCCATCCGGGTGCCAGGGTGGGGGAAAATAGTTTTTACTTTACTTGTTTCAACTCCACAACAGTGGGTTTGGTTTTGATTTGGTTTGACTACCTTACTTCTCAAGTTTCCTTTGTGTTCCTTCCCATCGCCTCCCCGTAAAGCCACCAACTCCTTAGTTCTCAATTCCTTTTCATATGTGTTGCATTCCACTACATCCTGAGGCCTCCCTCTCTCTTCCTATCTGTAAGCTTACTGGAAAATAGTCCACAGCCAGCCATGTAGGCTGTCTTAAAACTTTAAGTTTTAAAGTAGTTGTTGTTGTTGTTGTTGTT
>NW_006921611.1:2457491-2459783 GCF_000298275.1 Orycteropus afer afer
AGCAGTCAAGTGCCTTAGGCACTATGATACCAGAGCTCCTAAGGCTAAACATTATGCACCTAAAAACAATAAGATCTTTTTTAAAGTATATCTAAAACATGTAAATGCCAATTGCTTGATTCATTTATCAGTTCTTATGCTGAATTAATATTTTATGAAAACTTGGATACTTGCAAGTATCTCCCCAATATTTCCTGTAAGGGAGTATTTCACCACTGGTAAAGTGCTGGGGTGTTAGGAGTGTTTGTTACTTAAGTCAAGCCAAAATGTGAGCTGACAGTAGTGGGTCTAGTGGTAATCATAGTTCCATTACAGAATAACTGCTTGTCCCAAAATAAGGCAACCCATAATATTGATTGTAGAGAGTGTAAGAATAAAGTGCAGAAGTCAGCAGACAAATCAGAGATTAAGGATTAATTAAAGTCTGTCAGCAATCCTATAAGCATCTGAAGCTCAAAAACAAAATACAGTATCAAGCATACTATACATTTATTACATTCATTCATTTATAATATTTATTGGAAAGTTAGTAATATATGTAGCTAGGCACTGTAAATGTATGGAAGGAAAATAAAAAATGGTCTTTGCTTATAAATATTTATAACTTAGTCATGTAGTTTAAGACTAGCATGTATGCCATGTGGTAAATGGTACATCGTAGGTACATTAAAGCAAATGAGTTGTTGTAAAGTTATCTCTGACTCATAGCAACCCTGTGTGTGGCAGTGTTGGGCTGTGCTCTGTAGGGTTTCCAGAAGTAGATCACTAAGCCTTTCTTCTGAGAAACATCTGGATGGACATGAATCTTCATTTTTTTGGTTAGTAGATGAGCATGTTGACTGCACCACCCTGGGACTCCACAAGTTGTACATAAAATATGAATTTTGTTCACTCTTGGAGGAGGAAGGAAGAGAGATAGTTTTATTATAACAAGTAGCTTCACAAGGTCAGCAATGTGAAGAATTTTAAGCTGTACTATGCTAACTGGATGGGTTTACCAGGTATCATAGGGAAAGCCCCAGTGTGGAAGGTATAATCAGTACTTGGCTCTCTTAACAGTCTGCTGCAGGGAGAACTGGTTGCTACTTCACATGATAAAAGTCTTCACAGCTTCAAGGAAGCAGTACCAGTCATTTTGTCACTTCCCTTTGGCTGTATCAGGAACTGATCTACTTAATGTATAGTGTAACTTCAGTTATAAAATTTTAAACAGGATACGAATTTGATTATTTTTTCTTTCATGGAAACTCATAAAAATATTCCCTGTGTTGTTAATGAAATTTCTAACTCGACTGAAATATGCAATATACAACATTGCCTGCCATGCAAATTTATTTTTATACTTACAATAGACCACTTACAGTCCACATTTAAGCAACATTAATATATTGTTAAAACTAGCAAAAGGAAATGAATTATACATAGAGCTGATCCTTCTACCTTAATTCATTCTATTATATTTATGCACTATAACATATATTGAATATATGGGATACTTCTAAACCCCAACCTATTACTACTGATATATATTGCTGTATAGAAGCTCTGGTAGCATAGTGCCTAAGGAACTTGACTGCTAACTAGAAGGCTGGCGGTTCAAACCCACCAACCACTCCTAAGAAGGAAAGTTGGGCAATCTACTTCCATAGTGATACTGCCTCAGAAACCCAAGGAGAGAGCGCTATGAGTCGGGTCTGACTCAACGGCACACAACAAAAACAAAAACATATTGCTGTATTAAAAAAAAAAAAAAAAAAAAACCTACCTCAAAACATAGTGACTTAAACATCCACATGTAATTGTTCCTCATCATTTTGTGGGTTGGTAGGCTCACATGGGTACTTTTTGCTTGAGGTCTTTCACATATTTACCACCAAAGCCAAAGATGAGGAAATCAAAGATTTTTATCACCTTCTGCAGTCTGAAATTGACTGAACTGGCAATCAGGATGTATTAATTATCATTGGTGACTGGAATGCAAAAGTTAGAAACAAAGAAGAATCACCAGTAAGTGAAAAATTTGGCTTTGGTAACAGAAATAATGCTGGAAATTGCATGGTAAAATTTTGCAAGACCAATGACTTATTCATTGCAAACACATTTTTTCAACAACACAAATGGCTGCTGTACACGTGGACTTTGCCAGATGGAACATTCAGGAATCAGATTGACTACATCTGTGGCAAGAGGCTATAGAAAAGCTCAATATCCTCAGCCAAAAAAAAAGGCCAGGAGCTGATTGTGGAACAGACCATCAACTGCTCATATGCAAGTTCAACTTGAAGTTAAAGA
>NW_006921611.1:2460057-2482401 GCF_000298275.1 Orycteropus afer afer
CTTGCCCTTGAGTGGAGAGTAGCTAAAGCAAATGGAAGAAATGACAAGATAAAAGAGCTAAACCAGAGATTTCAAAGAGCAGCTTGAGAAGACAAAAGCCAATTACTATAATGAAATGTGCAAAGACTTGGAGTTAGAAAACCAAAAGAGAAGAACACACACAGCATTTCTCAAGCTGAAAGAATTGAAGAAAATGTTTAAGCCTCAACTTGAAATATTGAAAGATTCTATGGGCAAAATATTGAATGATGCAGGAAACATTAAACAAAGATGGAAAGAATACACAGAACCACTGTACCAAAAAGACCTGGTCACTCTTCATCCATTTCAGGAGCTGGGATATGATCTAGAACCAATGGTATTGAAGGAGGAAATCGAAGCTGCAATGAAGGAATTGGTGAAGAACAAGGCTCCAGGAACTCATGGAATGCCCATTGAGATATTTCAGCAATGGATGCCCCACTGAAGGCACTCTTTTGGCAATGCCAAGACATTTGAAAGACAGCTACCTGGCCAATTGACTGGAAGAGATCCATTATTTGTACCCATTCCAAAGAAAAGTGATCTCACAGAATGTGGAGATTATTGAACAATATCATTAATATCGTACACAAGTACGATCTTACTGAAGATAATTCAAAAATGGTTGCAACAGTATATTGACAGAGAACTTCCAGAGGTACAAGCTGGATTCAAAAGAGGACTTGGAACAAGGGATATCATAGCTGCTGTCAGATAGAGCTTGGCTCAAGGCAAAGAATACCAGAAAGATGTTTACTTATGTTTTATTGACTATGAAAAGGCATTTGATTGTGTGGATCATGACAAATTATGGATAACATTGAGAAGAATGGGAATTCCTGAACACTTGATTGTACTCATGAGGAATCTGTCCATTGACCATGAGGATGTCATTTGAACAGAACAAGTGGATACTACATGGTTTAAAATCAAGAAGGGAGTGTGTTGGGGTTCAATCTTTTCCCCATACTTATTCAATCTACATGCTGAGCAAATAATCTGAGAAGCTGGACTATATAAAGAAAAATGTGGCATCAGGGAAGAATCATTAATAACCTGAGATAAGCTGATGACACAATTTTGCTTGCTGAAAGTGAGGATGACTTGAGGCACTTACTGATGAAAGTTGGAGAATACAGTCTACAGTCTCAATATAAAGAAAAAAAAAAATCGTCACAGCTGGACCAGTAAGCAGCATCACGATAAATGGAGAAAAGATTGAGGTTGTCAAAGAATTCACGTTGCTTGGTTCCACAATTGATGCCAATGAAAGCAGAAGTCAGGACATCAGACGATGCATAGCACTAGGCAAGTTGGCTGCAAAGGAACTCTTTCAAGTGCTGAGGAGCAAGGATGTCTCCTTGAGGACTGTGGTGTTCCAGACACAAGCCATATTTTCAATCACCTGATATGTATGTGAAAGCTGGACAATGAAGAAGGAAGACCGAAGAAGAGTTGATGCTTTTGAGTTGTGGTGCTGGTGAAGAGTGCTGAAAGTACCATGGACTGCTAAAAGAACTAACAGATCTGTCCTGGAGGAAGTGCAGTCAGAATGCTCCTTGGAAGTGAGAATGGCCAGACTCTGTCTCACCTACCTTGGTCATGTTGTCAGAAAGGACCATTCCTGCAGAAGGATGTCATGCTTGGTAAGGTGGAGGGTTGACAAAAGAGGGGAAGGCCTTCAATGAGATGGATTGACACGGTGGCTGTGATGATAAGCTCAAGTATACCAAGGATCATGGAGCTGGCTGGCGTGGGATCAGGCAGTGTTTCGTTCTGCTGTGCATGGGGTCACTATGAGTAGGAGATATCTCGACGGCACCTAACAACAACAACAACATAGTTACAGTCAGAATGATAGATGGAACTAGAATCATCTGAAGGTTCACCTGGCCTGGTTGTCCATAATGGCTCCTTAATCACATGTTTTGGTGTCTCAGCTGGAATGGATAGAAATGGGTGTTGGATGGTATTTCTTTCTATCCATACATCTTCTCTCCACCACTCGTCTGTCATTCTGTCATACCGTGGTGGTTTGCATGTGCTGTGAGGCTAGAGGCTATGCCAGCAGTATTTTAAACACTAGCAGAGTCACCCATTGTAGACAGATTTCAGCAGAACTTCCAGACTTAGAAAGACTGGGAAGAAGGGTGAGACTATCCACTTCTGAATAAATTGGCCACTGAAAACCATACAAATAGTAGTGAAACACTGTCTGATATATTATTGGAAAACTTTATGCATGGCAGTGAAATGTTCTCGGATACAGTGCTGGAAGATGAGCCTCTCAGGTTGGAAGGCAATCAAAATACAAATGAGAAAGGGCTGACTCCTCAAAGTATAGTGGACTTTAATGATGTGAATGGAGTTAAAACGTTTGAGACCTTCATTTGTTGATGGTGCATGACCCAAAATTGGAAGAAACAGTTGCAAAAATTTCCTAGTAATCAGAACATGGAATGTATGAAGTATGAATCTAGGAAAATTGGAAGTTGTCAAAAATGAAATAGAACACACACAGGTCAATATCCTAGGCATTAGTGAGCTGAAATGGACTGTTATTGGCCATTTTGAATCAGACAATCCTATGATCTATAATGCCAGGAATGAGAAACTAAAACGAAATAGTGCCATAATCATCTTTTATCAGAAGGAGTCAGTCCCTGGAGAAGGCTATGATGCGTAATAAAGTTGAAGGTCAGTGAAAACAGGGTAGCTCCTCAACAAGATGGATTGACACAGTGGCTGCAACAAACATAGCAAGGATTGTGAGGATGGCACAGGACTGGGCAGTGCTTTGTTCTGTTGTACATAGGGTTGCTGTGAGTTGAAATGGACTCAATAGCACCTAACAACAACAGCATAAAACATACAGCCTCTCCATATGGCTTGGTAGTTAGGGCTTTTTTAGAACATGGAAATCTCAAAATAGCCAAGCTCCCAACATGGTGGATGGCTTTCCTCAGAACACACACATCAAGAGACCAAAGCAGTTGATCAATAATCTAGCTTTGAAATTCACAATCTCTCAGCACAGAACAAAGAACACTAGTGACACAATGTTTAAGCACTTTACCACTAACTGAAAGGCCAGTGGTTCACCAACCACTTGGCAGGAGAAAATACCAGACAATCTACTCCTATAAAGATGACAGCCTAGGAAACCCAATGAGGGAATTTCTACCCTGTCATAAAGAGTTGTTATGAATCAGAATTCACTGGACAGAACCTAACAACTACACAGAACACAAATACCAGGAAATTTGGTTCATAAAATGTCCATCTTTTGGGATTAATAATCACACTGTCATTTCTATCATTTTGAAATATGATGATATCAGGCTTTGGTAGGTTTTTGTTATACATAAATCAATAAAACAATCACCAAATATTTAGAATCCACCAATACTGTGAATGTACTATCAAAACAGTACATGTAATAATAATTTAATATATGTATTGTAGTTTATCCAGCACTTTAACAAAAATAATTTGATTCAGTGACTATTAATTGCCTGCTAAGTGAAAAAGAATTTGTTCACATTCAAACATTTCTGGAAATAACAAATTGTCAAGAACTGATGGCATTGAAGGATGAAGACCAAGATGCACTGAAGGCACTGGCAAAAAAACAAGGCTCCTAGAGTTGATGGAACACTAATTGAAATATTTGAATACATGGATGCAGCCCTGGAAGTGCTAACCTGTTCATGTCAACTGCCTGGAAGAGATCCACAATTTGTTCCCAATCTAAAGAAAAATGATCCAACAGAATGAAGAAATTATCAAAATATATCATTAATATCATACAAAAATAAAAGTTTGCTGATGGAAATTCAAAAGTAGTTCCAGAAGTGTACTGACAAGGAACTCCTAGAAATTCAAGCCATATTCAGAAGAGGACATGGACTGAGGGAATATCATTGCTGATGTCAGATGGATCTTGGCTGAAAGCAGAGAATACCAAAAAGATGTTTATCTGTGTTTTATTGGCAATGCAAAGGGTCATCATAAATTCTGGATAACATTGCAAAGAATGGAATTCCAGACACTTAAATGTGCTTATATGGAACACATATATCAAGAGGCAGTCATTAGAACAGAACAAGGGGATATCGAGTGGCTAAAAATTAGGATAGGTGTGCATCAGAACTGTATTCTTTTACCATTCAATCTGTATGCTAAGCAAATAATCTGAGAAGCTGGGCTATATGGAAAAGAATGTGGCATCAGGATTGGAAATAGACTCATCAACAACTGAGGCACTCACTCAATTATGCCAAGAGATTGGAAGAAAACTACCCGGCCACTGACTGGAAGAGATCCATATTTGTTCCCATTACAAAGAAAGGTGATTTCACAGAATGTGGAAATTATCAAACAGTATCATTAATATCACATTCAAGTAAAATCTTACTGAAGATAATTCAAAAATTGTTGCAGTATTATATTGGCAGAGAACTTCCAGACATGCAAGCTGGATTCAGAAGAGGACATGGAACGAGGGATATCATTGCTGATGTCAGATGGATCTTGGCTCAAAGCAAAGTATAGCAGAAAGATGTTTATTTGTGTTTTATTGACTATGCAAAAGCATTTGATTATGTGGATCCAAACAAATTATGGGTAACATTGAGAAGAATGGGAATTCCAGAACACTTAATTGTACTCATGAGGAACCCGTACATAGACCAGAAGGCTATTATTTGAACAGGAAAAGGCAACACTACATGGTTTAAAATCAAGAAGGGAGTGTGTCAGAGTTGTATCCTTTCACCATACTTATACAGTCTGTATGGTGAGCAAATAATCTGAGAAGCCAGACTATATGAAGAAGAACATGGCATCAGAATTGGAGGAAGAATCATTAAAAACCTGTGATATGCTGATGATACAACTTTGCTTGCTGAAAGTATGGATGACTTAAAGTACTTACTGATGAAGATTGAAGAATGCAGTCTGCAGTATGGACTACATCTTGATATAAAGAAAACAAAAATCCTCAACACATAAGCAACATTATGATAAATGGAGAAAAGATTGAAATTGTCAAAGACTTCATATTCATTTGTTCTACAATCGATGTGAATGGAAGCAGCATTCAGGACATCAGATGACGTATTGTTGTTTGTTGTTATGTGCCATCGAGTCGGACCTTACTCTTTGCTCTTCAGGACTTGAAAGAGGTCCTTTGCAGCTGATTTGCCCAGATGACGTATAGCACTGGGCAAATCAGATGCAAAGGACCTCTTTCAAGTGCTGAAGAGCAAAGATGTCTCTTTGAGGGCTAAGGTGCACCTGACATTGGTATTTTCAGTCATCTCATATGCATGTGAGAGCTGGACAATGAGTAAGGAAGACTGAAGAATTGAAGCTTTTGAGCCATGGTGTTGGCAAAGAATGCTGAAAGTACCGTGGACTGCTGAAAGAACTAACAGTTCTGTCCTGGAGGACATGCAGCCAGAATACTCCTTGGAGGCAAGAATGGCCAGACTTCGTCTCACATACTTTAATCATTTTGTCAGAAGGGACCATTCCCTGGAGAAGGGAATGCTTGGTAATGTGGAGGGTTGATGAAAGAGGGGAGGGGACCCTTGATAAGATGGATTGACACAGGGACAGTGGTAATGGGCTCAAGTATAGCAAGAATCATGAAGCTGGGTCAGGACCGGGTGATGTTCTGTTCTGTTGTGCACAGGGTTGCTATGAGTCGGAGATGACTTGATGGCACCTAACAACAACAACAACATCAAAAACCAGCAATATGCAGGTGATACAAACTTGCTTGCTGAAAGCAAAGAGAACTTGCTGCACTACTGATGAAGATCAAGGACTATAGCCTTCATTATGGATTACACCTCAACATAAAGGAATGAAAAATCCTCACAACTGGTTCGATAAGCAACATCATGATAAATGGAGAAAATTTTGAAGTTGTCAAGGATTCCATTTTACTTGGATCCACAATCAAATCAATGTCCATGGAAGCAGAAGTAAAGAAATCAAATGACCTATTGCATTGGGCAAATGCTGGAAGAAAAAAAAAAAGAAGAAGAAGAAAAGAATCTCTTTAAAGTGTTACAAACCAAAAATGTCACTTTGAGGAGTAAGGTGTGTCTGACCTAAGCAATGGTGTATTCAATTGCTTCATATTTATGTGAGAGCTGCAAAATGAAAAAGGAAGACCATAGACAAATTGATGCATTTGAATTATGATGTTGATGAAGAATATTGAATATATAATGGACTGCTAGAGGAGGAAACAAATGTGTCTTGGAAGAATTGCTGCCAGAATGACCCTTGGAAGCGAGAATGTCAGACTTTGCCTCTTGTACTTTGATCATGTGAGAAGGAAACAATCCCTGGAGAAGGATGTCACTTATTTTAGTTACTTCATGCTGCTCTAATAGAAAATAACACAATTGTAGAGCTTGAACAAACAGGAGTTTGTTCTCTTACAGTTTTGGAGGCTACAAGTCCAAATTCAAAGAGCCAGGTTCTAAGGGCTGGGTGAAAAGACCTCGACCTTGGATTTCAGCTCTGCCTCTTGTTCCTGGCCCACAGAAGCTGGAGGTTTTCTTCATTCTGGCTGCTGCTGGCTGCTGGGGCTGACAAACACAAAGTCAACAGGTAAAAAAGGCATAGTCTCAATATTACCCCATACAACAGGGCATCGATTCGAGTACATTTAGGGTCCCAAGATCAGCAAATAATGTGGCAGGCTATTAAATAACAACTCAGCTACATGCTGTATTCCAACCTGCCAAAAGCTACAGACCATTCCTAAAGCTTCTCCTTACATACTGGGAGCAGACCACATCTCTAAATCACCTACTCAGCTGCTCACAGTAGATTCCATCATGGAGTTGATTATTAGTCTCATCATGGGGAATACTACATCTAGCTGCCCAGCCACTGAAAACCAGGCCAAGCCAAGTTGAGACATAACCTTAACTACCACATTATGCTTGGTGAATAAGAGGATCACAGAAAAAGTGGAAGACTCTCAATGAGATGGATTGACACAATGGCTGATTATGGGCTCAAACATGGCAAAATTTTGAGGATGGTATAGCATAGTGGGCAGTATTTCTTTCTGTGGTACATAGGGTTCCTATGAATCAAAATCAACTCAATGGCATCTAACAAGAAAATATGCATGCAAAAGCTGGGCAATGAATAAGGAAAACTGAAGAAGAATGGATACCTTTGAATTGTGATGTTGATGAAGAATATTAAATATACCATGGACTGCCAGAAGAATGAACAAATCTGTCTTAGTAGAAGTACAGCCAAATTGCTCCTCAGAAATATGATGGCAAGACTTCATCTAATGTATTTTGGACATATTATCAGAATGGACCTATCCCTGGAGAAGGACATCATGCTTGGTAAAGTAGAGGGTTACCATAAAAGAAAAAAAAATAACCAACTCATTGCCGTCAAGTTGATGCCTACTTGTAGCGACCCCATCGGCTTTCCAAGGCAGTAAATCTTTATGGAAATAGATTGCCCAGTCTTCTTTCTGCAGAGTGGCTGGTGGGATTGAACCACCAACTTTCTGGTTAGCAGTCAAATGCCTTAGCACTACACCACCAGAGCTTAAGGAGATGGATTGACACGGTGGCTGCAAAAATGGGCTCAAACATATCAACGATTGTGAGTATGGTGCAGGACCAGGCAGTGTTTTATTCTGTGGTACTATGAGTCAGAACCAACTCAAGGGCACCTAACAACAATAACGTGTGCCAGAAAGCAGTCTTTGGATGATGCAAATTGTTGAGCGCTCAACTCCTAACTAAAAGGTTGATAATTTGAGTTTACCCTGAGGTGCCTCAGAAGAAAGGTCTCTAAGCAATTTACTTCTGAAAGATTATAGCTGTTGAAAACCTTATGAAGTGTAGTTCCACTCTCGTATACCTGGGGATGCCATAATATGGAATCGATTAGATGGCAATTGGTTACTGGTTATGTGTCAGAGACTAAGCTGGACAGTGACAAAATTCTCATAGATAGGTGACATACACACAGAAGAAATTGAAGCTCTGAAGAGCTGAATGGAAGTAGGACTGACTTCTAAGGCAGCAAAGTTAGGGGTCCATGTAGTGAAGTGGCAGTATGAACAGTTGATAAAGGAAATTCTAAGAAAATAAACCAAAATTTTGCATTGCATTTTACAAATAAGACTTAAAGTATATACTATAATGTGATTTGTAGTTTGACATCAGAAATTTGAGATGGATCTGTAACAATCAAACCAAACTCATCGTGAACAAGTTGGTTTTGACTCATAGTGACCCCTTAGGACAGAGTAGAACTTACTCCTAGGGTTTCCAATTCTATAAGCTTTATGAAAACATACTATTACACCTTTCATGGAGAGGATGATGAGTTGGAACTGCTGACCTTTCAGTTAACAGCTGGGCATGAAACCACTGCTCACAAACCACCAAATTCACTGCCATTTACTCAGATCCAACTCATAGTGACCCTTCCTTGGGTTTCCAAGGCAGTATCACTACAGAAGTAGATTGCCCAACCTTCTTTCTACCAGTTTGGATTTATAATGTATAGTAAAAATCCCTTATATTATCTCCCAAGAAGGGTTGTGGTGGTGCAGTGGTTAAAGCATTTGGCTGCAAACCAAAAGATTGGAGGGTTCAATCCTACTGCCTTTCTGTAGGAGAAAGATGAGACAATCTACTTCCATAAAGATTTACAGCCTTGGAAACTCTGTGGGGCAGTTCTACTCTGTCCTGTAGGGTTGCTATGAGTCAAAATCCACTGGATGGCAGTTGTTTCAGTTTTTCTTTTCTTTCTGTTTACCTCTCAAAATATGCCTCAATCAAAAATTTACTATTGTCATGCTAAATCTCAAACTGGCATCTGCATCAGAATCACTGGGAGGGCTTGTTAAAACAGATTTCCTGGGTTCCATCCCCTGAGTTTCTGAAATGGTAGGTCTGGGATACAGCCTAAGAATTTGCACTTTTAACAAGTTTTGGTGTCATGTTGACACTTTCGTTAGGGAATTAAATCATAGCTATGTATTAATCCTCAATGTAAATTAATATCAAAAGCATAGATGGGAGCCAGACAAGACCTAAGGGTGAATCCTAGATTTGTCTCTTACTGTCTGAGATCTTAAACATGTTCCTTAAGCTTTTGAGCTTAGTTTCCTGGTCTTTACAGTGAGGATAATTAAAAGTAGTGCCTAAGGCACTTGACTGCTAATCAGAAGGCTAGGGGTTCAAACCCGCTAGCCACTCCTCAGAAGGAAGGTTGGGTAATCTACTTCCATAGTGATACTGCCTGGGAAACCCAAGGAGGGGTGTTTAGGAGTGAGATCTGACTCCACAGCACATAACAACAATAACAAACCTCAAAAAAAAAAAAAAAAAAGCCTACCTCATAGAATTGTTCTGTGGATAAAATATATGTAAATATATATATACATGGGAGTTCAATAAGGGCTACAAAAAACACAGCCCAATTTATTTTCTCTTATATTTTACCTGAAGAGTATTTTGTACGCTTTGCACAGTGACACATCTATTCACACTGTTTACCTGGATTTGTTACCATCACTACTCAACTAAAGCTGACCACTCTGAGCTCTGTGCCCTTCTGTTTCTTTCAGAAGAAAAGAAACAGTAGAATTTTCTGATGATCTGTTTTCTGCCTTGTACACAGTGCATAAAATCTAACAACAAAGTATTTTAAATAATCTACAGACTCAAAAATAAATCTTGCTGTTCTCAAATTAAACTCCTCCTGGGATTGGTATTAAAGGAGAATTACGTTTGCATTAGTTGAGCTTTGCAGGATGCCCCGATAATGCCTCAGCAATCAAAATGTAATTACAAAATAGGAATGTGGAAATTGCAGAATTTTATTATTATTATTATTATTATTCAATGTGAATTTAATAGTCAAGCATGTGGGTGCATTAAGGTGAAGATAACAAACTAAGTTCCAAATCACTTATCAAGCTGTGTGGTTAAACATGGGGCAGTTTTAACACACAAACACACATGCATGCAGACATAAAACCCAAAACAGTAATAAATAAATCGTAACATGTATTCTTGACTATCTATAAACTTTACAACCCTTGCTGAAAGGATAGACTTTCACCTCCAGTAACATAATCCTTGCTGGGATATTGCTGAAAGTGAAGAGCATAATTGTAATCCTCCTGCTCTTTCTTTCATAGGGCCACTGCCATGGTCAGTCCCTTTATGTGACCAAGTTTACTTATCCAAATTAGATTAATGCTTATATATATATATATATATATATATATATATATATATATGTTATGCTATTGTTGTTGTTGTGTGCCATCAAGTCAGACTCAACTGATAGTGACCCCTCCTTGGGTTTCTGAGGCAGTATCACCATGGAAGTAGATTGCCCAACCTTCTTACCGAGGAGTGACTGGTGGGATTGGAGCCCCCAAGCTTCCTTCCGGGGAGTGTCTGGTGGGTTTGAACTGCCAGCCTTCTGGTTAGCAGTCAAATACCTTAGGTACTATGCCATGTGTATATATATGGAGAACTATTCAATGTAAAAAGTTCTCTGTGGTCAAAAAAGTTCTGGAAATATTGCAAGTTCTATCTTCTTAAGACACATATTAGCATTTAAAAGATTCTTACAATCCCTCTTGTATAGCAATCAGCATTTTCCAACTACAATTGTCCATGGATTCTTTCTCGCAACTAAGAAATATAATTCTGCAGGGAATGGTGCTTCTAGTTGTTATTGCCTTACATTTAGTTGTAGAATTTCTTGAATTATCTATCAAGAATTCTTTATCCAGCAAAGTATCTTTCCTAAATAAGGCAAACTACATTCCAGATAAACAAAAATGGAGGAAGTTATTTTGTTGACATAACTGTCCTGCAAGAAAGGACTTTGGGTGGAAAGGAAATGATACCATATGAGTAGAAAGGAGGAGCATGGAAAGATACATATGTGAGGAGATATAAAATTATTTTTCTATTCATACTATAGTTACTTGATTTTTTTCTCTTGATTTCTTAAAAGTACCCATTAGAGAGTCAACATCAATGATTATAGCACTGCATTGCTATGCTCAGAGCACATAGATGTAATATATGACAATAATAGCTCAATGGAAAGGAAAAAGTTGAACCTATATTATAGCATTAAGTCAATATCAACCTAAAGACAGTTGTGATAATTTACATATATTGAATCCCTAGTAAAGCCACTATGAAAATTAACTCAAAAAAACATAGCTAAAATTGCAACAAAGTTATTAAAATGATTTTCCAAAAAAATTGGTTTAACACAAAAATAATAGTAAAAGAGGAACAGTGGAACAACAGCAAAAATACATGAGACATATAAAAAATAGCTGGCAAAATGACAGATGTAAATGTAACCATGTCAATAATTACATTAAATATGAATGTTCTACACACTCTAATCAAAAGTCAGAGAATATCAGACTATATTTTAAAAAAGCAAGATCTATTATTTGCTCTGTATAACAGACAGTTTCTATTCAAAGACACAGACAAGTTGAAAGTTAAATAAATGGAAAAATAATTTATACTAAGGGAATAGTAACTAGAAGAGAGCAGAAGTGTCTATATTAAAATGGTGATAAAAACCAGTCTGTTTCAACTCATGGAGATCATGTGTTTTACAAAGTAGAATTGTGCTCTGTGATAGTTAAGGTTATATGTCAACTTGGTTGGACCATGACTCTGAGTGGTTTAGGCAGCTGTGGTGTGGTTATTCCCATGACAAGATCTGACGTAAGGTAGCCATCTCCATGGTAGAGATATCTATGAGCAGCCAATTAGTTGAAAGAGAGTTTCCTCAAGGATATGATCTGCTTCCAATATTTTTGTGGACATGCTGGAAAACCTCTTGGACTTTCTGTTGGATCTGGATCCTTCATCTAGCTTATCATCAGTTTTTGGAGCTAGACCAGTGTGGCCTGCCATATTGCCTGCTAATTTTGGAATGATTGTCTTCACAGCCTGTGACTCAACAATCCACCATTTTCCTTGCTGATCTTGGATTTGTCATCTGCCAAAGTAAGCAGCCTGCCATACTGCCTGCTGATGTTGGCTTTGCAACCCCTACAACTGCATGAGTCAGGAAAAGCCTCCAGCTTGATGTCTGACCTATGAACTTGGGACTTGTCAGCCTCTGCAGCTATGTAAGCCATTTCCCTGAGATAAAATGATAAAATCTCTGTCTGTCTGTCTGTCTGTTTCTCTCTCTCTCTCCCTCCCTCCTTTCTGCCCTGTCTGTCTCTCTCTCTCTCTCTTTTACTTGTTTAGAGAACCTAGCCTAAGATATATTCCACAGTATTTAGCATTTTCTTTTTTAGTTAGTAGCTGAGTGCTTAACCATTTTTTACTACCCAAGAAAAGGGTGCTAAAACTGCTTTATTTTTTTTAAAAATTCCATATTTGTAAAGTGATAAAAATATATTTTTGGCAAATTTTACACATGTTAAAATGTACATATCCTTTAAAAATGTACAGGAGGTTACAATATTTGTAAAATAGGGATAATAATAACTACTTCATAGAATTTTTGTGAAGTAATTTATGCATAGTACTTAGAACAGTACCTGGTACATGGAAACTACTCCATATGTGTGAGCTATTTTTATTCTGGGCTTTGGGATGTTCAAATAAATGTGCTACAGAGAAGTTGTTTTCACATCTGCCAGCACTTTCTCCAGTGCAGGCATAGATTTCAGAGCTCCTGACTCAGATGTTGAATCTACATCTGGACATCAAGCCATTTTAGCAATCAGCATTAGAGGGTTTGAGTTGCAAAGAGGTTGCACTGAAGGGAAAACCTTGCTAACAAGGTACTATGTGCTGAATTCAGCACCTTTGTCTGTTATTGCTGATGAAGGAGAGAGAGTACAAGATGTGAGATGTGGGACACTGAGAGGAAACTTGTTATGATGCACATAATTTGTTGTTTGCTTGAAAAACAAAAGTGGAACACTAGGTCGACAGGAAGGCCAAATGGCATCTCACTAACCTTAGAAATTCTCTTTGTAAAATACAGCCTCCTTTTCTATCCCTCTGCTTTCCATATCACTCATTGAACTCTGTGTACCTGGCTCATAATCCCTCAGACACAACCACCATCCACCTGTCTCTATGGATGACTCATCCTATTGGAACTCTCCTATCATTTGTTACCACTTGCTTGTTGTCGTTATTGTTGTTATGTGTCGTCAAGTTGTATCCTACTCATAGCGACCCCTCCTTGGGTTTCCGAGGTGGTATCACTATGGAAGTGGCTTGCCCAACTTTCCTTCCAAGGAGCGGCTGGTGGGTTTGAACCACCAGCCTTCTGCTTAGCAGTCAAGTGCTTTAGGCACTATGCTACCAAAGCTCCTGCTACCACTTGCTCAGTAGGGTTCAATTCATTCAACTGTAGATTTGAGATGTCCTGAATACTGGCCTGGGCACTCAGGATACAAAATTACACATATTAACAAATAAATGTGAGAGAAGACCCTTTTCACTCTTTATTATGATCGTCTACAATTGTTATTATTGTTGTTATTGTTGTTAGATGCGAACAAGTCAGCACTGACTCATAGCAATCATATGTACAACAGAACAAAACACTGCCTGGTCCTGTGCTAGCCCCACAATCTTTGTGATACCTGAGCTCATCATTGCAGCAACTATGTCAATTCATCTTGTTGAGGGCCTTCCCCTCTTTCACTGACCCTCTACTTTACCAAGTATAATATCCTTCTCCAGGGAATGGTCCCTTCTGACAATATGACAAAAGTAAGCGAGATGAAATCTGGCCATTCTTGCTTTCCAGGAACATTCTGGCTGCACTTCTTCCAGGACAGATTTGTTCATTCTTTTGGCAGTCCATTGTACTTTCAGTATTTGCCAACACCACGATTCAAAAGCCTCAACTCTTCTTTGGTTTCACTTTTAATTGCCCAGCTCTCACATGCATACAAGGTGATTTTCATATCATGGCTTGGGTTAGGTGCACCTTAGTCTTCAAGGAGACATCTTTGCTCTTCATCACTTGAAAAAGGTCTTTTGCAGCAGACTTTTCCAGTGTGATACATTGTCTAATGTCTTGACTGCTGCTCCCATTAGTGTTGATTGTGGAACCAAGTAATATGAAATCTTTGACAACTTCAATCTTTTCTCCATTTATCATGATGTTGCTTATTGGTCCAGTTGTGAGGATTTTAATTTTCTTTATGTTTAGATGTAATCTGTACTGCAGACTGAAATCTTTAATCTCCATCAGTAAGTGCTTCAAGTCATCCTCACCTTCAGCAAGTAAAGTTGTGTCATCTATGTAGCACAGGTTTTTAATGAGTCTTCCTCCAATCCTGATGCCATGTTCTTCTTCATATAGTCCTGTTTATCAGATTATTTGTTCAGCATACAGATTGAATAAGTATGGTGAAAGGACACAACTTTGATGCACTCCCTTCCTGATTTTAAACCATGCAGTATCCCACCACTCATTTGTCAGTGTGTCATACTGTGGTGGCTTGTGTAATGCTGTGAGGCTGGAGGCTATGCCACTGATATTTCAAATACCAGCAGGATCACCCATGGTGGACAGGTTTCAGAAGAGCTTCCAGACTAAGACAGATTTGGAAGAAGGAAGCGGCCATACACTTCTCGAAAAATTGGCTAGTGAAACACTATCTGATTATCTACAATATAGGTAGGCAAGAGTTCTCTGCGACTACAGACAAGGACATTATATGAAACTTGAGGATGACTAGTAAACATCTCCTGAATAGTTTAGTGAGTTTTAGTCAATTTCATCCACCACTCATCTGTTAGTTTGTTGTACTGTGGTGGCTTGTATGCTGCTGTGAGCCTGGGAAGTTATGTTACTAGTATATCCTAGACATTAATGAACTGAAATAGACTGATATTGACCATTCAGAATCTGAAAATCATTTGGTCTACTAATCCAAGAATGACAAATTGAAGAAGAATGGTGTTGCATTCATTGCCAAAAAGAACATTTCAAGATCTATCCTGAAGTACAATGCTGTCAGTGATAGGATAACATCCATATGCATACAAGGAAGACCACTTAATACTATTATTATTCAAATTTACACACCAACCCCTAAAGATGAAGATGAAGAAACTGAGTATCTTTACTAACTTCTGCAGTCTGAAACTGACCAAACACACAATCAAGATGTATTAATAATTACTAGTGATTGAAATGTGAAAGTAGAAAACAAAAGAGAAGGATTGGTAGCTAGATAATATGACTTTGGTGATAGAAATGACACCACAGCTTGCATGGCAGAATTTTGCAAGACCAATGACTTATTCGTTGCAAATACCATTTTTCAACAATATAAATGGTGGCTATACATGTGGACTTCTCCAAATGAAATACACAGGGTTCAAATTGACTACATCAGTGGAAAGAGGTGATGGAGAAGCTCAATATTATCAGTTAAAACAAAGCCAGGAGCTGCGTGGGGAACAGACCTTCAGTTACACATATGAAAGTTCAAATTGAAGCTGAAGAAAATGAAAGCAAGTTCATGAGAACCAAAATAAGATTTTGATTATATCCCACCTGAATTTAGAGTCCTTCTGAAGAATAGACTTGATCCAAGAATAAGAATGACTGAAGACCAGACAAGTTATCGGATGACATCAAGAACATCACAAAGGAAGAAAGCAAACAATCATTAAAAAGAAAAAGAAGAAAAGACCAAAATGGATGTCAGAAGAGGCTATGAAACTTGCTCTTCAACACAGAGTAGTAAAAGGGAAATGGAAAAGATGCTGAAATAAAATAACTGAATAGATTCAAAAGGCAGCTTAAGAAGACAAAGTAAAGTATTATAATGAAAGGTGTAAAGACTTGGACTTAAAAGCCAATAGAGAAAGCTTGATCAACATTCCTCAAGCTGAAAGAACTGAAAAAAAAAAAAAAAACAAGCCTTGGGTTGAGATAATGAAGAGTTCTACTGGCAAAATTTTGAATAATGCAAGAAACATCATAAGAAGGTGGAAGGAATGCAAAGTCACTGTACCAAAAAGAATTGGTCAACATTCAACAATTTCGTGGTATTAAAGGAAAATGTCTAAGCTGCACTGAGTTGTTGTTGTTGTTATGTGCTGCACTGAAGGCACTGGTAAAAAACAACACTCCAGGATTTCATGGAATACCCATTGAGATATTGCAACAAATAGATGCAGGTTGGAGGCTGTACTCATTTATGCCAAGAAATTTGGAAGACAGCTATCTGACTTACCAAATGGAAGAGGTGGATATTTGTGTCCATTTCAAAGAAAGGTGATCCAACAGAATATGGAAATTATCAAACAATATTATTAATATAACACACAAGTAAAATTTTGCTGAAGATAATTCAAAATGGTTGCAGCAGTATATTGACTGGGAACTTCCAGAAATGCAAGCTAGATTCAGAAGAGGACGTGGAACAAAGGATATCATTGCTGTTGGATCTTGGCTGAAACCAAAAAATACTAGAAAGATATATATGTGTGTTTTATTGACTATACAACAGCATGCATTCCACTGTGGGGATCATAACAAATTTTTAATAACCTTGAGAAAAATGGAAAATCCAGAACACTTTAATTGTGCTCATGAAGAACTTGTGCACAGAACAGGAGTCTGTTGTTTGAACAGAATGAGGGAATACTGCGTGGCTTAAAATCAGGAAGGGTATATTTATGGCTGTATCCTCTCAATACACTTATTCAATCTGTGTGATAAGCAAATAATCCAAGAATCTAGACTATAAGAAGACAAATGAGGATTGGATTAAGACTCATTGTTGTTGTTGTTGTTGTTGTTATGTGCCGTCGAGTCGGCCCCGACTCATAGCGACCCCTCCTTGGGTTTCCGAGGCAGTATCACTACGGAAGTAGGATTGCCCAACCTTCCTTCCGAGGAGTGGCTGGTGGGTTTGAACCGCCAGCCGTTTGGTTAGCAGGCAAGTGTCTTAGCCACTATGCTACCAGAGACTCATTAACAACCTATAATATGAAGATGACACAATCTTGTCTGCTGAAAGTGAAGAAGACTTGAAGCCCTTACTGATGAAGATCAAAGACTACTATCTTTTGTATATATTATATCTCAACATAAACAAAACAAAAATCCTCATAAATGGAACAATAATCAACATCATGATAAATGGAGAAAAGGTTGAAGTTGTCAAAGATTTCAGTTTACTTGGATCCACAGTCAACACCCATGGAAACTACAGTCAAGAAATAAGACATCGAATTGCACTGGACAAATCTGCTTCAAGGGACTTCTTTAAAGTGTTAAAGAGCAAATAAGTCACTTTGAAAACATAGGTGTGCCTACCTCAAGCCTATTTTCAATCACTTCATATGCATGTGAAAGCTGGATAATGAAAAAAGAAGAAATAAAGAATAGATGCCTTTGAATTTTGGTGTCAGTGAAGAATATTGAAAATACCTGGGACTGCCAGAAGAACAAACAAATCTCTCTCCTGGAAGAAATGTAGCTGGAATGTTCCTCAGAAGTGAAAATGAATGGCCAGACTCCTTTTGTCAACTTTGGTCATGTTGTTAGAAGAGCCCCGTCCCTAGAGAAGGATATCATGCTTCGTAAAGTAGAGGATCAGTGAAAAAAGGGGAAGACCCTCAATAAGATGATTTGACACAGTGGCTGCAACAATGGGCTCAAGCTTTGTGAAGATTGTGAGATGGCACAGGACTGGGCAGTGCTTCGTTCTGTTGTACAAAGAGTCACTATTAATTGGAGGCGACTCAAGGGCACTTAAGAACAGCAATACCAACAATAGTTAATCTTATAAATAAAGGGAAGAAAAAAAAAGACAATAACAAATACAAAGGTCAGAGGGGAGAGCATGGCATGCTCATTATGGCTGGTGAATGGGGTATTTGGTAGGAAATTGAATACAAATGAGGCTGAGAAGATAGCAAAGAGCTAGATCATAAAGGAGCTCAGAGTGATGAATACCTTAGTAAGGAATTTGGTTTTAATTGTGACAATCATGGGAAGCCACTAAGGATTTTAAACAGTAAAATAATCAGATCATATTTGTATTTCCAAAAGACAACACTGAGAGTAGTATGAAGAACGGATTGTAAGAATAGGGCCAAGGATGTGATCAGCAATTTATTTAGGGTGACACTGAAAAAACATCAGTACAGAAGATGATGGAGACTTAGAGAGAAAGGGATCAATTTGAGAAACACAGGAAGAAAAATACCAGCATGTCTTGAGATCTAATTGCATATGTGAGGTGAGGTAGTGAGTAGAATACAAGATGCCTCAAAGTTTTCTTTTGTCAGCCAAAAAGATGCTAGTACCACAATCCTGAGAAGGTATATAGTACATGAGGAAGGTGATGAGATTGTATTTGGATATGTTGAGCTGAAATTTGTTAATTCTTTCAAAAATATTTGCAGAGAATCTACTAGATGCACTGGGCAAATGGCGGTGAATAAAGCAAACAGAAATTGCTGCCCTCATGGATTTTATATCTATTATGGTATTTGGATACAACCCAGTTCACAACTGAGTTCAGATTAAAACTGAGTTGAGAAATACAGATACAAGGGAGGGAAGCTTAGAGGTAATAGTTGAAACTATAGGTTAAGAATAAGTTTCTGTACTTAATACATTTTTAGTGTGCAAGGAAAAAGATGCAATTCAGCAGAGCTATGTTTCAATAGTATTTAGGATGTTGCTTTTGTTGTTAGGTGACGTCAAGTTGGTTCTGACCCATAGTGACCCTATGCACAACAAAATGAAATACTGCCTGATCCTGCACCATTCTTACAATCTTCACTATGCTTGAGCCCAACGTTGCAGCCACTGTGTCAACCCATATCCTTGAGGATATCACCTTTTTCTCTGACCCTTTACTATACCAGTCATTATATCTTCCTCCAAGGACTGGTCCCTTGTTATAACATGCTCAAAGTACATGAGATGAAATCTCCCAATCCTTTATTCCAATGAGCATTCTGACTGCATGTTCTGGTTACCTAGTGCTGCTCTGACAAGAAATACACCACAAATGGGATGGCCTTAACAAACAGGAGTTTATTCTTACAATTTGGAGGCTTTAAGACCAAGTTCAAGGTGCCAAGCTCTAGGGGCTGGGTGAAAGCTCCTCAACCTTGGGGTCCACCTGCTCCTGGCCTACTGGAGTTAGAGGCGTTTCTTACTCAGACACCTCTTGGCTGCTGAGGCTGAGAAGCCCCAAGATTGATAAATAAAAAGGCACAGTCCTGATGTTACCAATCCACACGGCAGGCCATTAACTTAAGTCCACTGTAAGTCCCAAGGTTGGTAAAGCATAGCAGGCTGCTGAGCAACGACATGGCTACATGCAGGGCCCAAGCATGCCAAAGGCTAGAGACCATTCTCAAAGCTTCTCCTTATATACAAGAAGCAGATCACATACCCAAAGACAGCTATTCAGCTGCTCCCCGGTAGATTCCACCATGGAGTTAACTACCAGTCTCATCATGGGGAATACTACATCCAGTTGCCCAGCCACTCAACCAGGCCTTGCTAAATTGACATACAAACATAAACATCACACTGCACTTCTTCCAAGACAGGTTGTTCTTCTGACAGTCTGTGGTATATTTAATATTCTTCAACAACATCATAATTCAGAGACATTATTTCTTCTTCAGTCTTCCTTATTCATTGTCCAGCTTTCACATGCACTTGAAGTGATTGAATATACCTCAGCTTGGATCAGGAACACCTTAGTCCTCAAAGTGGCATCTTGGTTTTTTACCATTTCAAAGAGATCTTTTGAAGCATATTTGACCATTGCAATAGATCATTTAATTTCTTGACTGTTGTTTTCATAGGCATTGATTGCAGATCCAAGCAAATTGGAATTCTTGACAACATCACAATTTTCTCCATTTATCATGATTTTACTTATTGGTCCAGTTGTGAGGATCTTTGTTTTGTTTTGTTTATTTTGAGGTGTAATCTATACTCAAAACTGTAGTCCTTGATCTTCATCTGTAGTGCACTAAATCCTCTTTGCTTTCAGCAACCAAGGTTGTGTCAACTGCATATCACAGTTACTAATGAATCTCCCTCCAATCCTGATGCTGCATTCTTCATTTCAGTTGACATTCTGTCAATTCCTGGAGCCTTGTTTTTCACCAATTCCTTTAGTGCACCTTGGACTTCTTATTCAATGCTATTAATTCTAGATCATATGCTACTTGAAATGGTTGAACCAATTCTTTTTGGTACAGTGACTCTGTGTATTCCTTTCATATTCATTTGGTGATTCTTGCATAATTCAATATTTTTCCAATAAAATCTTTCAATATTGTAATCCAACGCTTGAAGTTTTCTTCACTTTCTTCATCTTGAGAAATGCCAAGTGTGTTCTTCCCTTTAGGTTTTCTAACTCCAGCTCTTTGCACATTTCATTATAGTTGTTTATTTTGTCTTCTCTGTCTGCCCTTTGAAATCTTCTGTTCAGCTCATTTACTTCATTTTTTTTTTTTTTTCCATTTGCTTTAGCTACTCTACATTCAATTGCAAGTTTCAGAGTTTCTTCTGACATCCACTTTGGTATTTTCTTTCTTTCCTGTCTTTTAAATGACCTTTTGCTTTCTTCATGTATGATGTCCTTGATTTCATCACACAACTCAACTGATCTTTGGTTACAAGTGTTCAATGAGTCAAATTTATTCTTGAGATAGTCTCTAAAGTCAGGTGGGATATACTCAGTCATATTCTGCATCTCATGGACTTACTTTAATTTTCTTCAGTATTTAGGATAATATGAATCAAAAACTAATATAATCATCAACGACACTAATGCTAATATAGCCTGAACTCCAATTTGAGAAACTGTTATAATAAGTACTCTGTTCTCAAAGAAGTTTGTCTACTCACCTTAAGAAGGATATAGGTAGACTGTATAACATTTAGAGAAGTGTAACTGAGAAGGTTGAACTCAAAACTATGTTAAAAGAGGAATGTTTAGATGAACTATTTAGCCTCCAGCAGGTGATCAAGGTAATTGTCTCCACATGGTTACTCTATAGTCTTTCTTCAAGGGGATAGCTAATATCAATGCAACAGCATTACAGGGGGAATTTCAATAATAAAATCATTGCTATCTCCTTGCATATCCTAAAATATGAACCTTTGATTCAGTGAGAATCCTTTCTATTAGGCATTTTGTTGTTGTTGTTATGTGCCGTCGAGTCAGACCCGACTCATAGCGACCCCTCCTTGGGTTTCCGAGGCAGTATCACTACAGAAGTAGATTGCCCCATCTTCCTTCCGAGGAATGGCTGGTGGGTTTGAACTGCCAGCCTTCTGGTTAGCAGTCAAGTGCCTTAGGCACTATGCTACCAGAGTTGATATAAATCTAGGAGTAGACAGCATGGATTATTAGTCAAACTAAACAAATTCACATCTGAGTGTTATTTCAAGACTTAGCTCAAGTGAGCTCCAGATTCTTGAAAATAAACAAAATCTCAAGATGCTTAGAGGTCTTTCTAGTCTCCTGTGAGCATGAAGTCCAGGCAAACATACCATCATTGGTCAAGATCAGAAATGGTGTTCTGCATTTCACAATAGTTTGCTGAATGACTTCCCAATCCAAGAATATCTGCAAAAGACAAACTTCTCTCATCAGTTAAAATTTCTCTTTTGCTTTTTTTATCTTTCTTATTGTCTCTTTTCAAGGACCAGCCCCAGCAAACAGAGAAGAAAATAGAATGTGAACATTCAAGATGTGTTTTTAATTTTTCCATGATCCAAGGCACAGTAAAACTGTACACTTTGACAGCGCCCTAGTTTCCATTTAATCTTCATTTCTTTATTTCTCGTCAGCTGTGCGTGCAGATGCTGAAATCTTGTTTGTTTATCATGGGGCCAAGAAGATTTATGGTTGGGTGCATGTTGGGCAGCCTTCCACGCTCTCTTGGCACAGCTCCTGAGCTGCACAGCACGGGGGACACTTAAACATGCTTAATAGGGAAGTCGGTCCCACGTGTTCCCTGTGGTTCTCATCTGGTTATTTTTCAGCTTCTGCTTTGGTTGAAGTTAAGGTAATTACAAAGTTATTATTTGTCATTTCCATTATCTTTGGGGTCATGAAGACATCTGCTAAAAGTTAGCATCATCTGTCATTTATGCCAGCTGGTGGTCAGCACCCAAGTGGATGTAAAAAATGAGGAAAAAGCCTGAGTGTCCCTGCAGTCTTGCTGTGTGTCTGAGTGTGTCTGTGCACACACGCACACACACACA
>NW_006921611.1:2482599-2504421 GCF_000298275.1 Orycteropus afer afer
ACAGTCAAACACATTAGGCACTACACTACCAGAGCTAGTGATAATGAAATGTAAAGAAACATGGAATGCTGTCATCCATGATATGCTAAGGATTTTTGAGTTACTGATGTGGAGAAAAACAATGAAGTTAGATGAACTACTCCAAGTTTCCTTCCTGCTGGGCTATTTGTTTTCTTTCTTTTCATGCTGCACTTATCTCTCTTTTCAGAGTGAAATTGGGAAAATGATCTAGGGTTTGAAAGGATATTTTATTCAGTGAAGAAATAATGATGAATATCATCAGTGCTGGTCTTTTGAGCCAGTAAACACCTCAGTGTTTGCAAATCCAAAATTATCAGTTAATTTTAGTTCAGGGTGGGTCAGAAAGCTTTTCCTGTAAAGAGACAGGTAGTAATATTTTTAGTCTTTGTAGGTCATATGATAGCTGATGAAACTACTCAACTCTGCCATTGTAGCCCCAAAGTAGTTTTATTGTTGATGTTCTTTGGTGCTGTCAAGTTGATTTCAACTCAGAATGACCTCATGTGACAGAGTAGAGTACCCCATAGGGTTTTCAGTTATGGAATATTTATAGAAACAGATTACTTGGTCTTTCTCTCACTGAGCTACTGGCTGTATTCTAATCAACATTTCAGCTTCTCTGTGGTTCTTTCTTGTTGTTACATGTCACTTGGGTTGACTCTGACCCATAGTGACCCATGTGACAGAGCAGAACTTCCCCATTGGGTTTTATAGGCTTAATCTTTATAGGAGAAGATTATCAGGTTCTTCTCCTGTGAAATCACTGGGTTGTTCAAAACACCAGCCTTTCAGTTGGCAGCCAAGTTCTTAACCGTTGTGCCACTAGGGCTTATTGAAAGCAGTCATAAACAAGGGGAAAATGAATGAGCATGGCTATATCACAATAAAACTTTATTTATAAAAACAGACAGTGGGCCATATTTAACTCATGGGCCACAGTTTGCCAACCCTTGCTTTTGTTTCCACTCAAATAAAAGCTTGCCTCTGCACTAATATCCCTTGGAATAAAGGTTTAAGAAGATATTGTAGAGCAAGAAGAAAGAAAAATAATGGTTCCTGAGTCATTAGGCCTGTCACTGTGTATTTAAAATCTCTCAGAATACCATATTTACCCCATATCTTTCCTAAATCTTTTTTCTATGAAAGTAGAACAACACTCCTTTAGGATTATGTTCTTCAAATCTAATTTTGTCATCCATCCTCCAAGGAGGTAAAATTTTGGTGGCTCTCTTTCTCTGATTGTATTGTTGTTGTTAGGTGCTGTCAAGTTAGTGCCGATTCATAGTGACTTTATCACTGGGTTGTTCAAACCACCAACCTTTCTGTTGTCAGCTGCGTTCTTAACCATCTTTATCTTAGCATCATGAAAATATGAGTGATGCTCAAAATTCATACATGCAGACATTCAGAATATGAGTACAGACATTCAAAGTATGCATACAGACATTCAGAATATGACTGGACTCTGAGCATTAACCAGGGATTGTTACTGTTTTCAAATCACATTGTTTACCAAAAAGAAAACAAGCAATTGTGGGGCATGTTGATATCTTGCTACTTTATTAGATGAGAAGAATTTCATCTAATCCTCAAAGAGCAAAATAAAATCTTTACAGATCAGTGAAGTTAGTCCAAATGTCAGTTTGAAGAATGATAATATGCCAAACCAAAGACCAAAGGTTATCCTTTAGTGTGTTGAGCATTCACCAGGATTTACAATGTAGGGAATTGACTCTGAACTCAGCTTCAGAAACACCTTTATCTTTTCTCATCAGTTCATTTCAATTTGATAAGTTTAGGGAATCTTAGTCTGTTATTTTGGATTTGTTCTATCAAGGAAATTCTTAAAAGGGAATAACAAACCAAGATCACTTGAACTTTCAGAAGAAAATTCAATTGAAATCAAACAGATTTTCTTGGACTTCACCAATTATAAGGCAAGAATGAAGAAAACCATTAAACATTTCTAAAATTTAAAAATAAAATTAAGGATGGTCCCTTTTAGTTTGTGTTTTGTGTTTACTGAGAAATTAGTACTGAGAAATATCCCCTTCTTCTGAGGTCAGAAAGGTAGGAACTGAAGAGACCTATGACTGGGCATAGTATCCACTAAAGCAATATGACTACCCAATATGTACATTACATCCATCTAGAATGTCCAGGTATTTGGTTGAAGGGTTTTGTGCACCAGCTGTAGAAGTTCTTCCATGTTTGAAATAATGTATTATTATTATGATTATGATGTATTATTATTATCATTATTCCCAACTCAGCTCTTGTTATGAAGGCTGTGGACAGACCAAAAAAGACTAAAATAACAGTTAATGCTTATCCATTTCGGATTGAAGATAAATTGCTTTAGAATGGATATGAATACATTTGATTTATATGAATCAGGAAAAAATATGTGCATTTTGGGGATTAAAAATCCCTTAACAAGGTCCAAGAAGATATTGCTTTTAATACCAGTTAACTTTATTTAGTACAAACTCGTATAAAATGACCTATTATTAAAAAATCTTAGCTGTATCTCTGCCTAAATCCCTTCAGAAGGCATTCTAATAAATACAGAGAGAGGATATTGATGAGCCGTTATAAATGTAAGTGTAAACGTGATTAATTTTACAACTGAGTGGGAGGCAGTGTCTCTCTCTAGTAAACATTTGGGACTACACCATAGTCGGTTGATTGCTACAGGACCAGTAATTGGTATAATGTTATCCATTTGCACTGATTGTATATCAGTTAAGTGAAGTCACATATAAAGATATCAATTTAAAATTAAATTTAGGAAATAATAACAAAAAAAAATTTTAAAAGATGGAAAAAATAACATTTTAGAATTTGAACAGTGGACAAAGATTTCCTATATCAGTTCTTTTTTTCACACGCCAAAATAAGAGTAACTGACAGAATATTGCTCTTAAGGATATGTATTTAAACCATAATCTCCATTATAGCAAAAAAAAAAAAAACTTTAATGGTTTCAGTCTTTCACTACTGGGAATCATCATAAAGACAACCAAAACATATAACCATTCAAGAAAAGAGTACCTCAGATATCTTATATGTGAAAACTTCCTTACTTAGGAGATAAAATGGAGAGGGAGTCTTAGTAGAGACATGTGTTTAATCATTTTATAGAGTTTATTTTCCAAAGTGCAAAAATATTTACTAACATAGAGAAATAACTATCAAAAGCTTTTCTAAATAGAATTTACCTTGTTCATCAGTTGTAATGTAAATATATTAATTGAGGCAATTACCAGGGGGAACTGAAAAAGCCTAGCATTGTATGGACTGCCACTATGTGGCTTGTTAAACAATGATTACTTGCCTAATAATTATTGAGTATGCTACACTGGACAAGCAGCAATGGAGATAATGGGAAAATATATACTATTTTGTTTTTCAAATGTAAAAATATGAGACTTACTCATCTTTGTACTATTCATAGTTTTTAGAACAGTCTTAGTAGTAACTAAAATTAGTTATAGCCATTGTTGTTTTTCTTGTTAGGTGCCCTTGAGTCATTTACAACTCACAAGAGACCCTATGCACAGTAGAACAAACACCGCCTGATCCCTCACCAGCTCCATGATCCTTGCTAAACTGGAGCCCATTGCCGCTGCCACCATGTCAATCCATCTCATTGAGGGCCTTCCCCTGTTTCGTCAATGCTCCACCTTACCAAGCATGACATCCTTTTCCAGGGAATGGTTCCTTCTGACAACATGACCAAAGTATGTGAGACAAAGTCTGGCCATTCTCATCTCCAAGGAGCATTCTGGCTGCACTTCCTCCAGGACAGACCTGTTAGTTCTTTTAGCAGTCCATGGTACTTTCAGCATTCGTTGCCAACACCACAGCTCAAAAGCATCAATTCTTGATTGGTCTTCCTTATTCATTGTCAGCTCTCACATGCATAGAAGGTGATTGAAAATATCATGGCTTGTGTCAGGTGCACCTTAGTCCTCAAGGAGACATCTTTGTTCTTCAGCACTTGAAAGAGGTCCTTCACAGCTGATCTGCCCAGTGCTTTACGTGGTCTGATGTCCTGACTGCTCCTTCCATTGGCATTGATTGTAGAACCAAGCAATGTGAAGTCTTTGACAATTTCAATCTTCTCTCCATTTATCACAATGTTTCTTATAGGACCAGTTGTGAGGATTTTTGTTTTCTTTATATTGAAATGTAATTCATCCTGCAGACTGTGTTCTTCAATCTTCATCAGTAAGTACTTCCAGTCATCCTCACTTTCAGCAAGCAAAGTTGTGTCATCAGCATATCACAGGTTCTTAATGATTCTTCCTCTAATCCTAATGCCAAGATCTTCTTCATATAGTCCAGTTTCTCAGATTATTTGCTCACCATAAAGATTGAATAAGTATGGGGAAAGGATACAATGCTGACACACTCTCTTCTTGATTTCAAACCACGTAGTGTTCCCTGTTTCTGTTCAAATGACAGATTCCTGGTCTATGCTCGGGCTCCTCATGAGTAAAATTAAGTGTTCTGGAATTCCTATTCTCAATGTTATCCACAATTTGTTATGATCCACACAATCAAATGCTTTTCATAGTCAATAAAACACAAGTAAACATCTTTCTGGTATTCTTTACTTTGAGCCAAGATCTATCTGACATCAGCAATAATATCCCTCATTCCATGTCTCTTTTGAATCCAGCTTCCATTTCTGGAAGTTCTCTGTCAATATACTGCTGCAACCATTTTTGAATTATCTTCAGTATGATTTTACTTGCATGAGATTGTAATGATATTCTTTGATAATTTCCACATTCTGTGGGATCACCTTTCTTTAGAATGGGTACAAATATGGATCTCTTCATCATTTGGCCAGGTAGCTCTCTTCCAAATCTCTTAGCATAACCAAGTGAGTGCCTCCAGTGGGGCATCCATTTGTTGAAATGGGTATTCCATCAATTCCTGGAGCCTTGTTCTTCACCAATTCTTTCAGTGTCACTTCAATTTCTTTCAATACCATTGTTTTTGAACATATGCCAACTCCTGAAATGGATGAAGATCGACCACTTCTTTTGGGTACAGTGGTTCTGTGTATTCCTTCCATCTTCTTTTGATTTTTTTCTTGCATAATTCAATATTTTTCCCATAGAATCTTTCAATATTGCAAATCGAGGCTTAAATTTTTTCCTGAGTTCTTTCAGCTTGAGAAATGCCGAGCGTGTTCTTCCCTTTTGGCTTTCTAATTCCAAGTCTTTGCACATTTCATTATAGTAATTGGCTTTGTCTGCTCAAGCTTCTCTTTGAAATCTTCTGTTCAGCTTTTTTATCTTGTCATTTCTTCCATTTACCTTAGCTACTCTTCATTCAAGGGCAAGTTTCAGAGCCTTTTCTGACATTCGTTTTGGTCTTTTCTTTCTTTCTCGCATTTTTAATGGCCTCTTGTTTTCTTCATGGATGATGTTCTTGATGTTAGAGCCATTACTAAATAATTATATATTAAATGTATAGAGTCTATTAGAAACACATGCCCTAAACAGACTAAAAAGAAAATGAGTAAAAAGGAATAATAATAATTTGAACTACTGACCTTTAAATAATGAAATTGGACTACATAAAGTATATAATAATGTGGCAGAGATGTGTACTGTGCTTAAATTCTGCCTTCAAAGAATTTTCAATTCATAATAATGTTTATATAGTAATTGATTACTAAATTCTGCACATCTCAAAGATCACAGGGAAATGTTATACTCTATTATTTCACAACAGGTTTCAAATGTCCAGCTATAAGAGTTATTTCCCCCTTTACAGATTTGTATACAGTTACGTATTTGCATGCAGTTATATATATTCTGGGCCTGAAGACCCACCTGTAAAAGGACTGTGACAAATTCAGAAAGAACTTGGAAGTGGTAAGCCATGTACACAAATATATTACACAGCAGCTTTTCTGACTGTTAAAGGACACAGCTGGTATTCCCTGAGTAACCTAAACCTCATCCTGCTTGGGAAAATAGGCCTTCACTGCTTCCTTTGTCATTATTAAGATAAGTGTATTTCTCTTGCTTTCATCTTCTCTTTCAGAGTAAGGCTTCAAAGTCTTGCATAAATACAAATGTATGCAACTGCAGTCCAGACTATAGCAATAAAGGGCATCTTTTCTCATTAATATGCCCCTGGAGGCTGCATGCCCTGGAATGTGAGAAGAAATGCAGCTTGGTGTACTGGCAAGATTAGTGATCAAGGCATGAAGATACTTATGTCCTTGTGTTAGCTTTGCTACTAATCAGGTTTGAACTTTGAGCAAATCTTTAACTTCTTTGAGCCTCAGTTTTGTAGTCTACAGAATGTTATGGTTGCCAGCACTGAGATCTTGGTTTCTAATATCATTCCACCATAAAAAGGAACTGGCCTGCTTAAAGAAATTACTGATTCTAATACTGAAACAGAAAACATACAAGATAAGTCTGGAAAAACTTGCAAAGTGAGAAAGTAAGGAAGAAGTTAACAGGCAAAATAAAAGGACATAGGAGCCAATGAAAAGAGCACCCATTGGCCAACACTAGAATAATTTGAGAAAGAAAATAAATAATGTATCTTAGTTATCTAGTGCTGGTTAAAACAGAACTATCACAAATGAAGGGCTTTAACAAACAGAAATTTATTCTCTCATAGTTTTGGAGGTTAGAAATCCAAATTCAGGATGCTGGTTCTAGAGGAAGGCGTTGTGTGTCTGTTGTCTCTGGGGGAAGATCTTTGTCTGTTTGAGCTTCTCCTTCTGGGCAATCTTCATGTGGCTTCGCATCTCTCTTCCTCCATCTTGAGGCTGTTCTCAGCCCAGCAACTCCAGGTTCAAAGGATGCACTCCACTCTAGGCTTTTCTTTCTTGGTGATACTGAGGTCCTTCCTTCTCTGGTAACTTATCTCTCCTTTTATCTCTTGTAAGATAAAAGGTGAAGTACACCTGAAGGAAAATCTCCTTAGATTGGATCAGTACTGTGACTTGACTAGGATGTTGTGTCCCACCCTAATCTTCTTACAACTGATTGGCTGATCACATCATGGAGGATGATTATCATTACATAACTGCCAAACAACGAGAATCATGGCCCAGCCAAGCTGACACATATTCTGGGGGGACATAAATCAATCATGACAATATAGTATTGAATTATAACACAAAGTATGACCCAAAATAAAAATACATATCCCTGGAATTAAAATGATTGATTGATTTAATGAATGAATAAGGAGTACCAGGCAAATCTTCCATACAGAAGGATTCCTAATGCTTTGCATTGATTCTCTACTCTCAAGAAAGTAGAGCATAGCTCCCTACCAACTAAGCATAGGCTTTATTTAAGGACTTGTTTCTACAGAGCACAATATGGAAAGTGGGGGAAAAAAATGTAACTTTACAGTAGAAAAATCTGGCAAACATTAGTAGCTGTAATCAAAGTTAATTTTATTAGTGATAAGTTAGTTTGATAGTACACACACTTTGTATGATGTGTTGGAAATGGCACTTTACTTCTGTGATCTTTTCCCTAAAAACTTATAACCTAAGTCTAAAATGAGAAAAAAAAAATCAGAGAAACCCAAAATACTTATATTCTATAAGAATCTGAGCAATATTCTTCAAAACTATCAGGGTCATGAAAAACAGGAAAATCTGAGAAATTGTCATAGACCAGAGGAGACTAAAGAGACATGATGAATAAATGAAATGTGTTATCCTGAATGGGATCCTGGAACAGAAAAAGGAGGTTCAGGGAAAACTAATGGAATTCAAACAAAGTATGGGGATTTGTTAACAATATGTTGATATTGGTTCATTATTTATGGCAAATGTACCAGAGTAACATAAGAAGTTAACAATAAGGGAAATTAGGTGAAAGTTATGTAGGCTCTCTCTTTTCTCATTGCATCTTTTCAGTAGATTTAAAACAATTCTAAAGAAAAGTTTTTTAAAAATATTTTTAAATGATAAGGTTGGATTAGAGTCTATTACTTATTATTATTGTAAGTATTATTTATTGTACTTACCATTACTGTATTACTTTAATACCTCAATATTAAAGTATTATTCCTTTGTGAGTTCAGACCATCAAGATATCCATTTGATATAACATAGTTCATTATAGAAGATAATGAGCTACCATATGTCCCCTACTGCCTTCATTATTTTCTTAGCATCAAGTACAAAATTCTCAATACATCTTGATTAAATGGCAAAAATAAATGATCATTATCATCTTTTCCCCAATAAGTAAATGTGTAGAAACAAATTCTCATTCAGGAATGAAAACTGGCCTTTTCTTCTTGTTGTTGTTTGTAAATAGCCTTTTTTAATTCTCAGAGATTCCCAAGAACAAAGAAAAAACGCAAAGGTGTTGAAAGGACAGTACATATACAGACAATATAAGACTAGTAAATCTTTCCATTTCAATAGTTTTATCAATACTTTATACATAATAATTGTAACTTGCAGTATCAAAAAGTGACCAAATTCATTCATGTTATTGTTGTTACGTGCCGTTGAGTTGGACCTGACTCATAGCGACCCCTCCTTGGATTTCCAAGGCAGTATCACTCTGGAAATAGATTACCTCATCTTCTTTCTGAGGAGTGGCTGGTGGGTTTGAACCACCAGCCTTCTGGCTAGCAGTCAAGTGTCTTAGGCACTGTGCTACCAGAGCCCTTGACATTTTGACACCTGAACAGCTCAACCCAGGAAACAGCAGCTGTGTAGTGTAAACTCTCTGCAAGGATTGGCCACAGAGCTACTCCAAGTGTTAAATCAGGCTCAGCTTGTGGTATCTGGGATGGATCTGCTTACTTCCCTCAGAGGCAGAAATCCAAAAAGAGGGAAAGGTGTTGTAGAGGACTTTCTCAGACACTGTCAAGCAAACCAGCCCACCAAATTAAGAAGTGATGCAGTATGAATCTCCCTCTCTAATACTAAATAATTATGAATAAAAAGAGAATTTCAGAGGCAATATGTTTAGAAGGTACAATTTTTACCTTGTAAATCTTTCAGCATTTCTGATTTCTCATGGTAGGTTTGCTTCGTGACATTGTCCTTATTTCCCTGTCATCTCTATATCCACATGCATCTCTAATTTCTCTACACTCCAATGCATGATTAGCAAAACCCTGTCTTCTCTACAGAAGTGTTGCAAAGATGAATAAGTCAGAATCTGTCAGGTGCCTTGAGCTCCCTGTGAGATATGGTTTATTTAAATGTGCAGATATTATTGAAACTGTCACTACATGGTTGGTGAAAGGAACATCTCAAAGCAGCAACCATACTTGCCAATTATATCAGACAGATTGCATTATGCTGCCCAGTGAAGCAGGACACTTATTTTAACTATGAGAGGAGAGTAATGAAAAGGGATTGAGTTTCCAAACTGTTTTTGAATGCAATACTGTATTATGTGGAGAGTTAAGAAGGATATTTGACCCATATATTCATTAATGTGTTTACTCTTCCTGAGATCTTTGAGATCAAATGACTTTTAGTTTTCAGTCAATACTTTTCTTTGGTGGGTTGTTAAATAATACTATACTAATTCAGAATTGGTGACAATTGGAATCAAATTAGCCTAATTACCTTCATATTTCTGTATGTTTTTCACTTGTTTTGTATATATCTATATCTATCTATCTATATATATATATATACTTATATTTACATATATATTCATGTATTCGATAAATGGTGCCAAAAGGACTAAGCTTTTTAAGAGAAAAAATTTTTGCAAGAAGTATCAGAAGTTTTGAAACTCCTATTGCTAATCTTAATTTCACTGTCAACATTTTGTCCCTGTAATTCAAGTTGTTATAAGTACTAAAGTACTAAAAGTCATTTGAGAAAATTGAGGTCAAGGGATTAAGTTCATTTTATATGTCCCTACTGTTGGCTATGAGTTGGATCCGACTCGATGACAGTGAGTTTTTTTTTTTTTTTTTCTTTTTTTGGTGGGGGGGTGGGTTACTGTTCTCTAAATAGTATTTCTTTACCTTATTTTAAAAAGATGAACTCTAAATCTATGAATTCAGGTTATAAGAAAGATTGGTGCTTAGGGAAGTCCTAAGGCATTTGACTGCTAACCAGAGGCATACCCAACAGCCACTCCTCGGAAGGAAGGTTGGGCAATCTACTTCCCTAGTGTTACTGCCTTGGAAACCCAAGGAGAGGTCGCTATGAGTCAGGTTTGACTCACGGGTACATAAAAACTACAACAACAACTGCCTCCGAAACCCAAGGAGGGGTCACTGTGAGTTGGATCCAACTTGAGGGCAGTGTGTTTGTTTTTTCTGGTTTATCATCAAATTACCCACATTTAGAATAAAGTAATGTGATATTTAAAATCTGGGGTTTAAAATAAAGAGTACATAGATCCAGAGGTATTATGTCTCTATTCTCAGATTTTATACTGCTTAATTCAGTCAGAGAGTCACTATATTCTATCAACTCTCTAGGTGTTTCTCTTCCCAAACTGAGAACTTTGCCGTAGATGATGCCCTTTTCTTTATGGAGGTAACTATATGTAGTTAGTAATATAAATGTAGTTCCATTTCTCTTCCAGAACCTCCATACCATCAGCTAAATGCCATTTTTAGAAGTGCATAGGAAACAAATTAGAGCACAGGCATTTAGGGACCTATATTAAAATGCTCAATTCTCATTAATGTCCAGTAGATTTATAAGTTTTGAGAAGCAGTTAAAAAAGAATAATTTTAATAGGAACATACTATCTCTAATATTGGAATACTATGCTTTCCACTGCCCACTGCCACTTTTTCTTTCCCAAAGGCAACACCACACCCATGTACTTAAGTGGATCCTATTCAAACATGACTCAAGTTTATGCCTAGGCTAGCGAACATCTTCTTAATTGCTTAGCAATGCAATGTTTTCAGGGACTCTGAATAATACTCTGTAGTCCTGTTTGTCAACCAAGTGGATTTTCCATTACCTCTTAAGTGAAATCAAGGTTAGACAACATTGAACATTGATTTACATTGCAGGGTAGCTTCTAGATGAAGAAGCAGCAAAATATAATCTTTTTTGTATGAAATTGAGCTCACAAACTACATTGAAAATGACCAGTACAGCAGGAAGATCAATGGCATGCTTCAAGCTAGTGAAAACATAATCATTGAAATTGATAATAATAGCACAAGATTAAAGAAAATGTTAGGTCTAGAACATTACTGTGTATGATGATGGATTTATCTCCAAATATTTCTGAAGTGAGTATAACTTTTTGGAAATATTTTGTCAGGTAGCTTCCCATGTTCTTCTTTCTTCTGTAGTATTTCCTCCATTAGTGTTAGATCATGAAGATTATGTGCCCAGGGAAAAGAATACCAATATTTTAAAAAGTCTGTAAACAGGGAAGATGAAATATGTGACAGTGGTGGAAGTCACAGAGGAAGAGGGAGGAAGCTTCTGGTGGTGAGATGGGAAGTGGGGAAAAAGAGTGCAAAAGGCAAGAGGTGATATTTGAGTGTTCTGCTTCCATCTTGAGATCAAAATCCCTGAGAGGTAAAGGAAATAGAAACATCTGGATTGTTCTGACAAAGTACAGTGGAGGATCTCATATCTCTATTCTTGGGGAAGGTGGGATGAGAATAGTCATATAAAATAAAGCTTTATTATCTTTTTATCATCTTGTCTTAGTTATCTTGGTATTGTGAGGTATTGCCAAGTCAATTGCTACTTCTAGTGAGCCTATGTACAACAGAATTAAACTTCCCAGTTCTACACCACCCTCATAATTCTTGCTATGCTTGAGCCCATCGTAGCAACCACTGTGCCAATCTATCTTATTGCAGGTCTTCGCCTTTTTCATTGCCCCTCACTTTACCAAGCATGATATTCTTTTCCAACAATTGATCCTTTCTGACATGATGAAAACATAAGACACAAATTCTAGCCATTCTTGCATCTAAGGTGTGTTCTAGCTATACTTCCTCCAAAAATAGATTTGTTTGTTCTCGTAACATTCCATGATATATTCAATATTCTTGGCCAATACCACAATTCATCAATTCTTCTGTGGTCTTCCTTATTCAATGTCCACCTTTCACATGCATATGAAGTTATTGAAAATACCATGGCTTGGGTCAAGTGTACCTTATTCTTCAAAGTGACATCTTTGCTTCTTAATATTTTAGAGGTCTTTTGCAGTATATTTGTCCAGTGCAAAACATAGTCTGATTTTTTTAACTGCTGCTGTCATGAACATTAATTGTTGATTGAAGTAAAATGAAATCCTTGATGACTTCAGTCTTTTCTGCATTAATCATGATGTTGTTTATAAGTCCATTTGTGAGGATTTTATTTTCTTTATGTCAAGATATAATCCATACTGAAGATTGTACTCTTTAATCTTCATCAGTAAGTGCTTCAAGTCTTCTTCACTTTCAGCAAGCAAGGTTGTGTACTCTGAATATTGCAGGTTGTTATTGAGTCTCCTTCAGTCTTAATGCTGCATTCTTCTTATAATCCATCTTTTTAAATTAACTACTGGGCATACAGATTGACTGAGAATTGTGAAAGGATATAAACCTGACACACACCTTCCCTGATTTTAAACTATGTAGTACCCCCTTTTTCTATTTGAACAACTGCTTCTTGGTCTATGTACAAATTCCTAATGAGCACTATTAAGTGTTCTCTTATTCCCATTCTTTGCAATATCATTCATATTTTGTTATGATCCATACAGTTGAATGTCTTTGCATAATCAATATAACACAGATAAACATCTTCTGGTATTCTTTGCTTGAGTCAAGGTCCATCTGAGGTCCATCTGAAATTAGCAATGATATCCCTCGCTCCACATCTTCTTCTGAATTTGGCTACAATTTCTGGCAGTTCCTTGTCAATACACTGCTACAACCATTTTTTTTTTTTTTAATTATCTTCAACAAATTTTACTTTTGTGTGATGTTAATGGTATCTGTCTGATAATTTCTGCATTCAACTGAATCATTTTTATTTGGAATGGACACAAATATGGATGTCTTTCAGTTGATTAGTCAGGTAGCTGTCTTCCAAATTTATTGGCATAAATGAGTGAGCACTTCCAGTGTTGCATTGTTCATTAAAATATTTCAAAATTAGTATTTCATCAGTTTGGGAGCCTTATTTTTCACCAATTACTTAATTATCTAGTACTGTAGCACAAATGGGTGGCTTTAACAGAAATTCATTTTCTTACAATTTATGAGTGTGAAATTATGCCTCTTCAGCTTCTGTTTCCTGGACATCTCCATCTGACTGGGCATCTATGTACCCCATTTTGGTTTGCTTAGCTTAAAATGCTCCTTTTGTATCTTTTTTTTTAAATACATTTTATTAAAATATAATTTTTGTGTAGTGAAATACACAAACCTATGAGACATGGATCAATGCATTTTTTTTTCAGTGTTCCCTTCCTGTCCTCCCACCCCTGGTAACCAACAAAGTATCCTCCAATATAAACTTTTCCTTGACTTTTTACAATAATTAACTAATGCTATATTTGTCCTTCTGTGATTGACTCATTTCTTTCAGCATAATGTCCTCCAAGTTCATCCATGTTAGGCAGAGTTTTGCATATTCTACATTATTGTTAAGTATTGCATATTATTCCATTGTGTGTATGGACTCTAGTTTGGTTATCCATTCTTCTATTGATGGGCACCTAACTTGTTTCTATCTTTTGGCTATTATAAATAGTGCTGCGATGAACATGGCTGTGCATGTGTCTGTTCTTGCTCTGCCTCTCACTTCTTTAGGATATAAATCTAGTAATGGGGTTGCTGGCTCAAATGGTATTTCTAATTCCAGTTTTTTAAGGAATCACCATACTTCTTTCCACAGTGCTTGTAACATTTGACAATCACACCAGCAGTGTACAAGAGTCCCAATCTCTCCACATCCTCACCAGCATTTGTTATTTTCTGTCTTGTCAAATTTTGCCATTAGTGCTGGGGTGAGATGGTGTCTCATTGTTGCTTGATTTCCATCTCTCTGATATTTAATGATTGTGAGCACTTTTTTCATCTATTTGCTGGCCACCAAAATATCCTCTTTGGTGAAGTGTCTATTCATGTCTTCTGTCCATTTTAATTGGATTGTTAATGTTTTTGTTATTGAGATGTTGGAGTTTTCTAGAAATTCTAGAAATTCCCTTCTCATATATGCCATTGCTGATTTTTTTTTTCCCCAATCTGTAAGTTGTCTTTTTACTCTTATAGCAGTGTAATTATTGAGAAGGATAATTTGTTGCTCTCATTTTGTTATGTGCTTTTTCGTGGTGTTAGTGATTTCTTTGTTCCATGTAATATTCTGTGCTAAGTTTGTTTTGTTTATAAATAGTATTATCACTTCTTTCTTTGCTATTGTTTTAGTTTTTGCTAAATATTTGTGTTGGTCCTCTTTTTTATTTTGATGAGAAAGTTCATCATTTTTCTTTGAGGTTACCCTGTAATTTATAATTTTCTTCCCAAGTTTAGAACAATCTGTTCTATTTTGCAGTTGTCTTGACTTCCCTACCATTTAGAAGTTCTTTAACTACACAGTTTTTTCTCTCTTTTTGGTTGGTAGTTGTCCTCCTTTGGCAATTGATGTCTCTGGTTCCCTGTTTACAATCTTGTAGGCTTTTTACTTTTCACACTTCCGTAACTAGGTTGGTTTCTGGGATATGTCATCATGTGTGTTAATGGCCAGTGATTTGCTGTTGTTGGTTCTCTGTCCAAAGACTCCGTCTAGCATCTCTTGTAAAGCTGATCTTGTTTTAATAAATTCCCTTAATTCCTGCTTATCTACAAGTGTCCTAAGTTTCACCATCATATTTGAGGGACAATTTTTTGGGTGCATAATTTTCTGTTGGAAACTATTTTTTGTTTGGGGTTTTATAAATACCATCCTATTGTCTTCTCACCTGCATGGTTTCTGCTGCAAAATCTGAGCTTAGTCTTATTGGTTGCCCCTTGTTGGTACCTTTAAATTTTTCCCATGCTGCTTTCAGGATTCTTTCTTTGCCTTTGACTTTGGTGAATTTGATGATGATATGTCTTGGTGATTTTCTTTTGGAGGCTATCCTATTTGGGGTTCCTTGGACTTCTTGAGTGGATATATTCTCATCTTTCATCATACCAGGAAAATTATCTTCCAAAACATCTTTGGCAATTTTTTCTATGGTTTTATTTCTCACTTCCTGTTCTGGAATTCTGATGATACATATGTTATTCTTTTTGATGGTATTCCACGTAATCCTTAGGCTTTCTTCATTTTGTTTTGACCTTTTGTCTAACTGAGCTCTTTCCAAAGAAATATTGAGGTATTTGTCTTCAATCTCACTAATTCTGTCTTCCATTGATTCAATCCTACTCCTTTGCCCATTCAATGTGCTATCTATTTCTGAAAGTTTAGTCATAATCTTTTGGATTTCTATCTGTAGATTTTGAATCATTTCTAATTTTTCATTTATTTTGTCATTTTGTTCTTGTTTTGTCTTTCAAAATTGTTCTAGGGTTTTCTCTATGTTTTCCTCAATTTTGTCAGCATTTTCTTTGATGTGTATCTCAATCCATTGAAGGTACCTAAATATAATTCTTTTGAATTTCGTATCACGGAGTTCCAATTCTGCCTATTCCTCAGGGATGTGCTCTGGTCTATATCTTGGTCCCTGTTTCTCTTGCTTTATCTTGCTTCTTTGCGTGGACTGTGATAGTCTATTGTTTCCAAGACATGGTGACATTTTTGTGTTCATATTTAATTGGTGATTGTATGTTAGAATGACTAGCCTATGATTTTTGTTTTCTTTGTTTTGTTTGGATGCTATCTATGTAAACAGTGTGCTGTGTTCCTCTATTCACTAGTTGGCAGCACTTATATACTAACCACCTTCTCCTTTACATCATCATGTAAAGGATATGTCATCATGTGTGTTAATGGTCAGTTGTCAACCTCCCATATGTTCTTGCTGTCCTTGGCAAATGGACTCTATTCTCAGGTCCCTGGAATAACAATGAGAATGCTATCACTTTAAAATCCAAAATGGTTGCCACTTGTAAAAAATTGAAAATGGCTGCACTCTTAGTCAGTTTAAATATCTAAAATAACCACCACATGTAAACAATCAAAATGGCTTTACCCTCCAGCTGTCCATAGCTCAGGTTGTCTCCTTCTTTGCTGTTCCCCATCCTAGTCATAGGCCACTGGTATAGTCATCCCTGCAGCTCTTGTCAACCAGGGCTGATCATTAGGTCAATTCTCAGGTCCCAACACCACTTGGCTATATTCAGGCTGTTGGTGCTGTCAGGGTAGCTGACAGTCCTCAGCTCCATCCATCTCTGTACTCACTATATTCGTTCAGGTTTTTCGACTAGTTGGTGTTTAATCCACTTCTGTATACTTCTTTTCAGAGCTCAGGGCTCCAGGATTATCTCCTGTATCTCTGTCAATTAGTTTCTCTTTTCTTTGTTGAATAGGGTCTGTGTAGCTTGTCTGCCTATCCCACCATCTCACTGGAAGCCTCATTTTGTATGTTGTAAGAGTTTGACTCCAGAAACACTCCATACTAATCCTATGTCATTACCATAACAGAGACAGTGCATTCCCAAATTATATTATAACTGCAGGCATAGAAGTTAGGATTTACAACACATATTTTTGGGGGACATGATTCAATCTGTAATATACCCTCTTCATCTTCATAATCATCATCATACTATTATTATTATTTGTGTGTCAGTTGAAATCTATTCATTTAAACCTTGCAACACTCTTACAATGAGAAGATAAATAAACATATAAACATAACTATGTACTTATTTTGGAAAGAAGATGGAGTAATCTACTTCCATAGTGATACCAACTCAGAAACTCAAGGAAAGGTCACTATGAGTTGGATCCAAATTGATGGCAATGAGTTTGTTTTTTGTGGTTTATGTACTTATTATATCAATGAGATATGACAAAAATAATATAACTGAAATTTTTAACTTAACGAACTATATATTTAGGGTTTTTTATAATTTCTATTTATGCATTTGTGTATTATCTGCTATTTTTTGAAGACTCTAACCAACATATGACTTGAAAGTCAAGTATCCATACAAATATTTTAAATTAATATACGGGGAAGCTCTAGTGGCTTAGTGTCTAAGGCATTTGACTACTAACCAGAAGGCTGGTGACTCAAACCCACCAGCCACTCCTTGGAAGGAAGTTTGGGCAATCTACTTCCATAGAGATACCACCTCAGAAACCCAAGGAGGGGTCTCTATGAGTCAAACTGACTTGATGGCAATGAATTGAGTATTATGGATAGCAACCCAAAGGTTGGGAGGCCAAGCCTCTTTATGGACTGAGTCTATTGGCCAGAAATGGAGTCTGATACTTTGTTCCTTCTTTAACATTTGCTCATCCACTTACTGTCTTGGTACTACTAAAAGAGAGGTGGGGTAGCCAGAGAGAGAAGGAAATTAAGGGGCCCAAAGGAGACCTAAAATGGGCATTGGGGAGGGTAGAAGATATCAGAGCTATAAACTTGCTGGGAGCCATTGCAGCCTGCCTGGGACAAACAGGGACAGATATCTAAGGAATGTAATTTGATGATGGCATCAGGGCACCAGTTAGAAAATGTGGTTGAGAATCAGAAAAAAATCACTAATTCCTAAAGGAACTTCTTGAAAGGTTCGAGTCCTTTCTCAGCAGGGCCTGTTGAAGGCAGGGTTCATTGGAGGTTCAAAATGAAATTGTTTCTGTGATTAACCAAAATATTATTTACTTAACACAAACACACACAATAGTGTCTGTTTTCTCTTTCGCTTCCCCTAGTCCTAATACTGGAAGTGTAAGTGAATAGCAAGAAGATACATACATGCGCAAAACTGCGTGTTGCACACGTGCATGAGAGAAATGAGAGCGAACAACTGAGAGAAACCCTTCCAAGGGTCCCTGGAGTCACCAGTTTATACTCCTACTAAGGGGTTGGGGAGAAGAACATCTTTGAATGAATTATTAAAATGTTCATTTTAAATTCAAAACTACCATTTAAATAGCCCAAAGTTATTGAAGATTATGAAATCTTATTTAGTTCTCAGCAAGAAAAGGTTTTCTTCAAGAGGGACTGATTGGGTGGGCAAATGATTAACTCTCTCAGCAATTAACCAAAAGTTTGGAGGTTCAAGTACACCCAAATTCACCTTGGAAGAAAACCCTGGCAGTCTATGAAAAATCAACCATTGGAAACCTGATGGAGCAGAGTTTTACTCTGACACACATTAAGTGTTCATGAATTGGAATTGACTCAACAAAACTGGTGGTGGTTGTTATTCTTCAAGAAAAGTGGCAGTAGGTCACAGAGCAGAGTTGGTAGCCCTTAGTGAAAAAACAAAGCATTTTCAATTTTCTAACCCAATGAGATGAGGCTTTCTCACTATTTGAAAGCCACTATTCTTATTTGTACAATTAAGTATTGGCACAGACGTCTTTGTTCAAGGTGCTTATTTATTAAGGGGAAAAACATTTTTTCGTAGTAGTGTCAATTATAGGTCTTCTGAATCCATGCTTACAATTTTAGATTTCTACTAGTAGGATCTGAAACTATGAAGATTTACTATAAAGCAATATAAAATCTAAGCCCATATTAAATGAAAGCAGTCCATTTAAAAATCTGAATGATATAACTGGGTGTTTAGCCCATGTAGCTGTGGCAACAGTTGTAGACCTATAATCTTGTTCAAGGCAGTGAACATAAAAAGAAAAAAGAAAAAAAAAAAAAAAACTCCATAATTTAATTCTTCCTGCTTTTTTCCCTTTCCTTCACTCAATGAATAGGTGAATTAAATATATTAAAATCCTTATCACAATTTCCTCCCCTCCTTGTGAACACAAGTTTGGCTATTCTCAGAAATAATTGCCTTCCTTCTTTTTACATGCATCAATAAACTGAGCAACTGTGAATTGACATAGGTGAGAAAGGAAGTAAACTTGAAGTGCAGGGGTTTAAAAAAATAAAAAAAGAGCAACTAAATGCCACTGTTTACAGAAGCCTTAAGGAGACAATACCTGAGCTGCATACTTGGTAAGATTGTCTTAGCAAGAATTACTCTCAAAACGAAATCTATTAAAATGTATTGTAACTTCCCAGAGCAAGGAAACATGTCCCTTACTATTATTCTTTGAGGTCTGTAGTACTATTATTAAAAGCTGCAGCCTAAGAGTGACCCTTCAGGTGCCACAAAGAAGAGCTCATTAGCATGTCAGGGGCATTGTTCATCAAGGGCTTTTTCTTGGCTTCAGTGTGAAGGCTGTGAGAGCATTCTATTGATTCTAGGGAAAATTCATCTGCATTTTAGTTCAGATAAATTTGATCCAACTGTTTTCCTTCTGAAGAAATAAAGAAAGGAAGAAAGAATTAAGAAGACTGGCTTAAGTCCATTGTGTCCTTGGTAAAACAAAATGAAGGACATTTTAAATATCCATCATCTATCTACTCTCCCTCAGTTTAATCCAGAGCAGGAAGTGTTAGAAGGAGGTGAGTTAGCTGTTAAAAAGAACAGAACAATAAGCAACATGGAGCATAGGGCTTAATTACTGTTCCTATTAAGATCCAACAGAGACCAAAGGAATTATTGGACCTCAGGTGTAGAACAGAAAATATTGATATCTGAACATAAATTCTAGAAAGGACTGCAATTAGAAGGGAAAGAATTGAATTTTAAAAAGCTGACAGAATTGGATCCTGAAACTACAACAAAAAAGACATTCATGGAAAATCTGGTAAAATTTACATAAAGTCTGAAGTTTAGTTAATGCATCAATGTTGGTTTCTTAGTTTTGACAAATGTACCAGAAAAAATATAAGATGATAGCATTAGGGGAAACTGAAACTGGGTGATGGGTATATTGGAACTCTGTAATCTTTACCATTTTTCTGTAAGTTTAAATTACTACAAATAAAATTTGTATTCCAAATTATTCCCAATATATATTTTTTTTTTTTTTACAAAATAAAACTACCAAAGGTGGTGTTCTGGTTACCGAGTGCCACTCTGACAGGAATATACCACAAATGGGATGGCCTTAGCAAACAAGAGTTTATTCTTACAGTTTGGAGGCTTTAAGTCCAAGTTCAAAGTACCAGGCTCCAGGGGCTGGGGGAAAGCCCCTCAAACTTGGGGTCCAGCTCTGCCTCCTGCTCCCAGCTCACTGGAGCTAGAGGCATTTCTTCACTCAGACAGCTGCTGGCTGCTGAGGCTGAGAAGCCCCAAGGTTGACAAGTAAAAAGTCACAGTCCCAATGTTACCAAATCACATGGCAGACCATTAATTTAAGTCCATTGTAAGTCTCAAGGTCAGCAGAGCATAACAGGTTGCTGAGCAATCACATGGCTACATTCAGCTCCAAGTGTGCTATAGTCTAGAAACCATTCCCAAGGCTTTTCCTCATATACAGGAAGCAGACCACACCCCAAACATCCCAAAGGAAGCTACTCAGCTGCTTGTGGTGGATTCCACCATGAAGTTGATTTCCAGCCTCATCATGGGGAATGACTACCACCAGCTGTGCAGCCACTCAACCAGGCCCAGCCAAGTTGACACACATACATAACCATCACAGGTGGCTACACAATCTCTTCAGTGCTAATGCTCAAGGGCATTTTGAAGGTCCATCTTGCTAAGATGATGGTTAGAGATCTGCTTGATGCTTAGAGAGTAGATGAGGCAGAAAACCATGCCCTTTTATTTTGTTTGAAATGAAATGAACTTATTGCATTGTAATGATGTGCATCATGAGAGTGTCAATTGCAGTGAGGATGATCAGAGTCTGTTTGTAACTTGACATTTTTATTTTAGGAACTGGGTAAAACCACCACAGTTGCCATTGAGTTTATTCTAATTCATGGTGACCTATGTGTGTCAGAATAAAACCATGATCCCCAGTTTTCAGTTGTTGATTTTCTTTTTTTTTTTGTCAGAGTAGTCCACCAAGCCTTTCTTCTGAGGTGCTTCTGGGTAGACTGTAACCACCAACCTTTTTGTTAATAGCCAAGTGTGTTAACGATTTTTACTACCCAGAGCTCTAGAAAGTAGATTAAAATAAACAAACAGGAGGCAGGGCAAGATGGTTAAGTGAGGGGATACTCCCATTTACTCCACCAGAAACTCATTAAACATTGAATTAAAACAAGCACAGACTGATATCTCAGTAATATGGACAGGAGCTGAAGTATTGAAGAGTTGGTGTGAGTCTAGAAGCAGGAGAAAGTATGAGCAGGGTTAGCTCAGAAAATAGGAGATTTTACCCACTAACAGTGGGAACACTCTCTCTTCACAGCCATTTTCAAATAGGGTCTGGGTAACACTTCAAACACAGAACACAGAAAAGGAGCTAACTGAGTACACTCTAGCCCATTTTAGTTTTTATTTTTTGTAAGGCAGTGCCAATTGTCCATGGGAGTTCATGAGCCATACAATTGGGAGGGCTCAAAGGGAGAGCAAAGTACCCTGTGAGAGTGTTGTTGAATCTCGCTGAGACTTGTAATAGATGGGCACTAGAACTGTGAGTAACTGTAAGGGCAGAAGGGTGAGGGGGAATACTTCAGACAGACGTGCGCAAAAGATATGGATATGACCCATAGCAGGACACTGTGGGAGTGGCTACAAAGAGGAGCTTGTGAGGAAAAGACAGAGAGCCCCACATTATTGCCACAGGAAAGCTGAGCCCCACTGCTTAAAGCAGCATCTTCACACAGCTAAACATCCCCCTCCTTTATATATACGTATATATATATATATATA
>NW_006921611.1:2504521-2507923 GCF_000298275.1 Orycteropus afer afer
CGAGTCAGACCTGACTCATAGTGACCCCTCCTTGGGTTTCCAAGGCAGTATCACTACGGAAGTAGGATTGCCCAACCTTCCTTCCGAGGAGTGGCTAGTGGGTTTGAACCGCCAGCCGTCTGGTTAGTAGTCAAGTGCCTTAGCCACTATGCTACCAGAGCTCCCATGCTAACTATAAGCAAGATTAATTCAAAAAGATCAGCACCGAAACACATTATACTTAAATTCTCAATAGCCAAGACTGAAAGAGAATCTTGAAAGCAACAAGAGAAAAGTATCACATCACATCAAGAGATCTTTAATAAAATTTCCAGCTCTGGTAGTGTAGTGCCTAAGGCATTTGACTGCTAACCAGAAGGCTGCCAGTTCAAACCCACCAGCCACTCCTTGGAAGGAAGATTGGGCAATCTACTTTCATAGTGATACTGCCTCGGAAACCAAGGAGGGGTCGGCTATGAATTAAGTCCGACTCCATGGCACATAACAACAACATATGTATACATACATCCTTTATGCATATATACATCCTCCATGTATATTTCATTAGGGAGACTAAGCTTACAGAATTTCTGAACCAGAACTGGAAAAAAAAAAAAAAAAACTAAAGAGTGACATCTAGTGTTTCTCAGGAGAAGGTACCAACTGCACTGTTACTAGGTTATTTTGACTCATAGTGCACCTGCAGGGCTGGGGGGAGCTGCCCTGTGGGGTTTCCAGGGCTGTAAGTCTTTCTGGATGCAGTCTGCTGTACCTTTCTCCTATGGAGTGGCAGGTGTTTGAAAGTCCTAGGCTTTTGATTGGCAGCCAGTCACTTGGTCACTGCACAACCAGTGCAGCCAATCAGAAAATTCTGTTACAATAAATATAGAACACAACTAGAAGCAAAATGAAAAAAATGAAAGAGATGTTTCAAGTACAACAAAGGCTAGCAAATCATATGCAATCACAAGAGAAGGAACAATCAAAAGCAAAACATGAAGAGAAGGAAATCTTTCCTATGGAAGCCAGTAAAAAGCAAATAATTGATGATTTTCAGAATATGTTTAAAGAAAGTGAAAAACACAGAAAACAAACTAGTGGAATTCAGGAAACAAATGAAAGAACAAAATGAGAGACTTAACAATGAAATTGAAGAGAGAAGAGAATTACTGAAGAATAAGGCATCTGAATTAGAGAAAAAAATAACAGAAACATTGAACAATAGAGCCAAACAGACAGAAGATAGAATAAGTGAACTAAAGACAAATGAACTGAATTTATCAAGTCTCAAAAAAAAAAAAAAAAACAAACTAACAAATAAGTAAACATTGAATTCAATTAACCAATTTAACATTAGAATTTTTCAAATCCCAGAGAGCTCTGGTGGTGTAGTCTCTAAGGCACTTGACTGCTAACCAGAAGGCTGGCAGTTCAAACCCACTAGCCACTCCTCGGAAGGAAGACTGGACAATCTACTTCCACAGAGATACTGCCTCGGAAACCCAAGGAGGTATCACTATGAGTTGGAACCAACTCGATGGAAGTGAGTTTGTTTTTGATTTAGAGCACAGTGACAATTATAAAGTCACAGAAACAATTTCCCAAAAGATAATTAGAGAGAATTTCCCATATCTGAACATAGAATCAAGTCTGCAGATACAGGAAGCAACATGAACCGCAATCAGAAGACAGAAAAAGATGATGTCCATGACATATCCTAATAAAATTTTTGAAAACCAAAGACAAGAAGAGAATTCTGAAAGCAGCAAGAGAAAAATGCAAGATAACATACCAAGGGTCTTCCATGAAAATCGGTGCAGATTTCTCCCCAGAAACTCTAGAAACCAGAAGACAATGGCTATATATGTATATAATATTGAACCAAAAGAATAGCCAACCAAGAACTGTTTCCTAGCAAAACTGTCATTCTAAAACAAGAGAGAACTCAAGAGTTTCTCAAACAAACAGAACCCCTGAAAATTTGAAGGCCAGCTTTGTAATCCCAAGGAGTACTCCAAATAGAAAGGCAAGAGTACAAAACTGGTAATTATAGCTGTGTCTCAACTTGGCTGGGTATGTCATGTGTGATGACACTGTAATCATGGTGGAATATGCTTGTTGTTGTTATTGCCATCGAGTCATCTCCGACTTACAGCCACCTCTCCTTGGGTTTCCGAGGCAGTAACTCTATGGAAGTAGATTGCACAATCTTCTTTTCGAGGAGTGCCTGGTGGGTTTAACTACCAACATTCTGGTTAGCAGTCAAGTGCCCTGGGCACTATGCCACCAGAGCTCCCTATGCCACCTATGAGCAGCTAAATAGCTGCCTTTGGGGTACGGACTACTTCTAAAATATAAGGAGAAGTTGTGAGAAAAGTCTTGAGCTCCTGGCACATCTAGGTCCTTCATTTGACCAAGTCTTCATCTTGTGGTATGTATGTCTGTTATAGCAGCACTGGAGACCAAGACAAAAATAAACTCATCAAAAACAGGTTGTATATTGATTTCAAAGGGGAAACATCAACAGCAATGGGGAAAGGAGCATATCGGGGATAGATTTATTGTGTTAAGGTTGTATGTTGTTATTCATATTTTCAATGTTGTAATTGTAAGTTGTGTAATAAATGTGGTCCAAACTCCAAACTCAGTGACACTGAGTTGATTCTGACTCATACTGACCCCCATTGAGTTTCCAAGGCTGTAAATCTTTGCAAAAGCAAAATGCCTCATCTTTCTTCCACAGAGTAGTTGGTGCATTTGAACTGCTGACCTTATGGTTAGCAGCTAAATAACTTAACCACTGCACCACTAAAAACCAAAAACCAAAAATAGAACTCCTTAATATATGTGGTAACCACTAAAGAATAAATGAGAACTATTAAGAAGACAAGATGGAAGAGAACAAAATCTCATCACAAGAAAGCCCCCAAATATAAAAAACAACAGAAAAATCAGAAAAAAGAGAATACAAAACATTAAAAAAAAAAAAATGACTGAGATAGACACTTCATTTTCAGTAATTATTTTAAATATAAATGGTCTAAACATGACATGCAAAAGACAAAGAATGGCAGAGTGGATTGTATAAACATAATTTTTCCTTTGCTGTCTGCAAGAGACACACCATCAAAATAAGGATATAAACAGACTGAAAATAAAAGGATCAAGAAAAATATCCAAGCAAAAAGTAAACAAAAAAAGAGCAAGAGTGGCCAACTGATATCAGGTAAAATAGATGTTAAATCAAAATTGGTTATAAGACATAAAGAAGGACACAACCTAATAATAAAAGTATCCATCTACTGAGAAGATATAATAATTATAAATATAGCTCTGGTAGCATAGTGGCTAAGGCACTTGACTGCTAACCAGAAGGCTGGCAGTTCAAACCCACCAGCCACTCCTCGGAAGGAAGATGGGGCA
>NW_006921611.1:2508023-2511368 GCF_000298275.1 Orycteropus afer afer
AAGGAGGGGTTGCTATGAGTCGGGGCCAACTTGACGGCATATAACAACAGCAACAACAACAACAGAAATGAACCAAGTTACATGGTACAAATAGAGATCAATATGAAAGGAGAAATATACAACATTATGATAATAGTAGAGGACTTCAAACATCACTTTCAATTATAGACAGAACATGTAAGAAGAAGATCACAAAGGACATTGAGAATTTAAATAAAACCATAAGCCAATTGGACTTAATGGAAACACATAGGACACTCCACCCAACATTAGGAAAATACAAATTCCAGTGCACATGGATCATATTCTAGAATAGCCTATGTGCTGTTGTTGTGTTGTTATGTGCTGTTGAGTAGGACCCAACTCATAGCAAGCACTCCTTGGGTTTCTGAGGTGGTATCACTATAGAAGTAGATTGTCCAACCTTCCTTCCAAGGAAAGGCTGGTGGGTTTGAACCTCTAGCCTTCTTGTTAGCTGTCAAGTGCCTTAGACGCTATGCCACCGGAGTTCCTTACTAAATAATATGCTATTAAAAAACTACTGGGTCATGGAAGAAACCAAATGTGAAATGTAAAATAATTCCTATAATCAAACAAAAATGAAAATACAATATATCAAAACTTTTGAGACACAGCAAAAGCAGTCCTCACATTTATAACAATAAATACCTACATTAAAAACAAAAAAGGTGCAAAATCACTAACTTGAACAACTTGAACAAGTAGAACAGGAATAGCAAAACAAAAGCCAAATCCTACCAGAAAATAAATAAATAAAGATCATGGTTTAAATGAACAAAATTTAAAATAGAAAAACAATGAAGAGAACAAAAAAAAAATCAGAAGTTGGTTTTTTGAAAGGATAAATAAAATAGACAAATCACTGGCTAGACTGACAAAAGAAAAAAATTAAAAACCAGAAGAAGCTAATAACCAAGTGAAGAAATTAAATTAGTAATATTGCAAACAGAGGTAAAGAATTTAAAGACCCATTTAAAAAGACTTAATATTGTGAGAATATCGATCCTACCTAAAGTGATCTACAGATTCAATGAAATCCTGATACAAAACTCAGCACCATTCTTTACTAAAATGGAAAACTATTGACCAACTTCATTTGGAAAGAAACCCTGAATACCAAAGTAATATTGAAGAAAAAGAACAAAACTGGAGGTCTTGGGGAGGTTCAGGTAAGATGGCAGAATACGCAGACAGACTGCACAGACCCTCTTCAACAAACAAAAGGGGAATCAATTAACAGATACAGAAGATAATCCTGGTTCCCTGAGCTTTGAAGGGAAGGATATAGAAGTGGAGTAAACTCTGACTAGTAGAAGAACCTGCATGAAAACACTGAAACAGGAGATATATAGAGTTGCAGTCTTTCAGCAATCCTGATGGCATGGACATCTTGGATATTGGCGAGTGGTGTTAGGAGCTAAGAATTAACCTAAAAAATCAGCCCTGCTAGCCAGGGGCTGCTCTGAGGAATGCACTGGTGGCTGGTGAATAAAAGTGGAGCAGCAAAGAGGAACAAGAGTTGAGCTGTGGACTTTTGCCTGTTCAGAGGGCACAGCCATTATGAATGTTTACAAGCGGTTTGACCATTTTGTGTTCTCTCAGATTCCAGGGACTTAAGAATAGGCTCCACTTGCTGGGAATGACAAGGATATCCAGGACATGAAGGACTGGAAAGATGCAATATTCCCCTTCTTATCCCTATATCTCACACCCTCTTGGTGAATGGAGGTGTGGCAATACTTCACTCCCACCTACCTTCTGGACTGGCAGGAATTCCATCCCAGTCTGTGTGTTTGGACAAAGTTTGAGTGCCCTGCCCCGCCCTGCGCAGATTTCTTTTTCCTTTTTTTTTTTAGTTTGTTTGTTTTTGTCTGTTTTAACATTTGTCTTCTTCTTCTTCTTCTCTCTTTTTTTTTTGGTCCTCTTTATTATTATTCTTTATTCTTCCTTTCCCAGGTTCTAGTTTTCAGTTTTTTCTCTCTTCCCTATTACTGGTTCCTTTTTTTTTTTTTTTTTTCCTTTCTCATCATTAACCCCATTCCTTGTTTTTCTTTTTGTATTTTTCTGAATTTTTTCTTCATTATTCTCCTACTGTACCTTATTTTCTCTTATTTTCCTCTCCTGATGTATTGTGGAATTGTGTTTTTCTTTTTTTTTGGTGATTGTTCCTGTGTGTTTATGCAGTGTGTTTTTTGTCCACTTGCTTTTACTTTTTTGAAAGTTTATGATTGTTGTTTTTGTTTAACTCAATGGAAGACAGCAATGGTGCCCATATGACAAAACTACATCAGCACCTTCTGCAACTCCACTTACTGAGTGAGAGACACCACTTCCTTCTCCAACAATGGGCCAACGATAAACATCCACCAAGAAGAGCCTGACTCATCCTTGACTGCTCTTCACAAACAGTGAACAGAGATCTAAACACAACAATGTCACGATGCCTCGGAAACAACAGACCATCACAGTCCACACACAGAGCAAGATAAAGCAGGAGAAACAAGGGACTAGGATACAGACCCAAAACACATCCCTGAGGAAGATGCAACATTGGAATTCCCTGATAAGGAATTTAAAAGAATTATGTTTAGGTATCTTCAATGAATTGAGAGACAGATCAAGGAAAACACAGAGGAAACCCTAGAACAATTTTAAAAGACAATACAAGGACAAAATGACAAAATAAATGAAAAATTAGAAATTATACAAAATCTACACACAGAAATTCAGAAGATTAATACTAAATTTTCAGAAATAGATAGCACATTGAATGGGCAAAGGAGCAGAATTGAATCAATTAGGGAGATTGAAGGCAAATACCTGAACACTTCTTTGGAAAGGGATAAATCAGAAAAAGATCAAAACAAAATGAAGAAAGCCCAAGGTTCATGTGGGATACCATCAAAAGGAATAACCTACATGTAATCAGAATTCTAGAACAGGAAGAGACAAATAAAACCACAGAGAAAATTGTCGAAGATTTGTTGGAAGAAAATTTTCCTAATATGATGAAAGATGAGAATATATCCATTAAGGAAGTCCAACAAACCCCAAACAAGATAGACCCCAAAAGAAAATCACCAAGACATATCATCAAACTTACCAAAACCAAAGACAAAGAAAGAATCATGACAGCAGCATGGGAAAAATGAAGGGTTACCTACAAGGGGCAACCAATAAGAATAAGCTCAGATTTCTTGACAGAAACCTTGCAGGTGAGAAGATAATGGGATGGTATATATAAAACCCTGAAAGAGAAAAAATTCCAACCAAGAATTATGTACCCAGCAAAATTGTCCCTCAAATATGATGGTGAAATTAGAG
>NW_006921611.1:2512025-2513291 GCF_000298275.1 Orycteropus afer afer
CCTCAACACCAAAGGAATTAACAATCCAATTGAAAAATGGGCAGAAGACATGAATAGACACTTCACCAAGGAGAATATTCAGGTGGCCAGCTAATATATGAAGAGGTGCTCACAATCATTGGCCATCAGAGAGATGTAAGTCAAAACAAAAATGAGATACTGTCTCACTCCAACACTGATGGCATTGTTCAATGAGACAGAAAATAACAAATGCTGGTGGGGATGTGGAGAGATTGAAACTCTCATACCCTGCTGGTGGGACTGTGAAGTGATAGAACCACTGTGGAAAGCAATATGATGATTCCTTAGAAAACTGGAATTGGAGAAACCATTTAACCCAGCATTCCCATTACTAAGTATATATCCCAGAGAGGTGAGAGCCAGGATAAGAATAGATATATGCTCACTCATGTTCATTGCAGCACTATTTACAATAGCAAAAAGATGGAACCAAGCTATGTGCCCATCAGCGGAAGAGTGGATTATCAAACTATGGTACATACACATAATGGAATGCTATGCAGCACTAAAGAATAATGTAGAGTCTGAAAAACACTACATAATGTGGATGAACTTGAAGGACATTATGCTGAGTGAAATAAGTCGATTACAGAAGGACAAATACAGTATTAGTTCATTAAAGTGGAGGATCAAGGAAAGGTTCATACATGGAGGGAAACTTTCTTTGTTGGTTGTCAGAGGCAGGAGGGGAGGCAATGGAACACTGTAAAAAAAATGCAGTGACCCTTGTTACTATAGTTTTGCATATTTCACTGTACATGAATTATATCTCAATAAAATGTATTATAAAAAAAGAAGAAGAAGGAAAGAAACACACCTTAGAGACAAAGACCAAACTAGACTGAAAATCAAAAGTTTGCAAAAGATATACCAAGCAAATGGTAACAAAAAAAGAGCAGGAGTGACAATATTAATTTCTGATCAAATTGACTTTAAGACAAAAATCACCATATGAGACAAGAAGGACATTGTATAATGATTAAAGGATCAATTGAACAAGAAGACATAACCATTATAAATATTTGTGCACCCAATGAAAGAGACCCAAAATACATAAATCAGACTTTAAAAGACTTGAAAGGGCAAATAGATGACTCCACAATCATAGTGGGGGACTTTAATACAACACTTTCAATGAAAGATAGAACAACTGGAAGGAAATTCAACAAAGATACAGAAGTACTAAACAATACAATTCACCAACTTGAACTTATTGACATCTACAGAGCACTTCACCCAACAGCA
>NW_006921611.1:2515929-2518646 GCF_000298275.1 Orycteropus afer afer
TATTTGCTGATGATATGATCCTATACCTAGAAAACCTAAGAGACTCAGTCAATATCTACTGGAACTACTTGAGAGATTTAGCCTCATGGCAGGATAGAAGATCAACATCCAAAAATTAGTTGGATTCCTCTACACCAGAAAAGAGATTGCTGAAGAAAGAAATAAGAAAATAATACCATTCACAATAGCTACCAAAAAAATAAAATACTTGGGAATATATCTTACCAGGGACACAAAAGACCTGTATGAAGAAACAGTACTTCAAGAAACCATAAGAGATCTACATAAATGGAAGAACATACCATGCCCATGGATAGGAAGATCGAACATTCTGAAAATGTCAATTCTACCCAAAGCAATCTATGTATTCAATGCAATCCCAATGCAGTTCCCATCAATATTCTTTAAGGATATGGAAAAAAAAATCAATCATTAACTTTATATGGAAAAGAAAGAGACCTCAGATAAGCAAAGCACTATTGAAGAAGAACAAAGTAGGAGGTCTCACATTGCCAAATCTCAAAACCTACTATACAGCCACAGTAGTCAAATCTGCCTGGTATTGATACAAAAACAGACACATAAACCAATGGAATAGAATTGAGAACCCAGAATAGATCCATTGACCTATGGTCAGATGATCTTTGACAAAGGCCCAAAATCCATTAAATGGGGAAGAGAATGTTTGTTTAATAAATGGTGCTGGCAAAACTCGATATCCATTTGCAGAAAAATGAAACAAGACTGTACCTCACACCATACACAAAAACTAACTTCAGATTAATCAAAGTCTTAAATGTGAAACCTAAAACTATAAAGTTCCTCAAGGAAAAACTAGGGGCAAATTTAGGGGCCCTAATATATGGCATAACTAGACTATCAAGCATAACCCAAAATGCACAAGCAGCAGGAGATAAACTAGCTGAGTGGGACCTTCTTAAAATTAATATTTTATGTGCTTCCAAAGACTTCTCCAAAAGAGTCAAAAGAGAACCTACAGATTGGGAAAAAATATTCAGCAATGACATGTCTGAAAAGAGACATATCTCTAGAATTTATAGAAAACTCTAAAGACTGCAACAACAAAAAGACAAATAATCCAATTAAAAAAGGACAGAAGATGTGAATCCATATTTCACTAAAGATGATATTCAGGTACCCAAAAAACATATGAAGAAATGTTCATGATAGTTAGCCGTTAGACAGATGCAAATCAAAACAACAATGAGATACCCTCTTACCCCAGCACTAGTATGAGAAATGATGTGGCATTCATCATCATAAAGGGTGATTCAAGATCTGTCAGTGATAGTTGTTTGACCAGTTAATATGTCTCTTATTCAAATTTTTGCACCAACCACCAAAGCCAAAGTTGAGGGAATTAAAGATTTTTATCAACTTCTGCAGTCTAAAATTGACCAAACATGCAATCAAAATGTGATAATTATCACTGATGACTGGAATGCAAAAGTTGGAAACAAAGAAGAATCACAGGTAGTTGGAAAATTTGGCCTTGCTGACAGAAACAAAGCTGTAGATCGTATGATAGAATTTTCCAAGACCAACGACTTATTCGTTGCAAATACCTTTTTCGACAGCACAAATGGCAGCTATGCACAAGACCTTCACCAGATGGAGTACACAGAAATCAGATTGATTACATCTGTCACAAGGGGTGATGGAAAAGCTCAATATTTTCAGCCAAAACAAGGCCAGGAGCTGACTGTGGAACAGAACATCAACTGCTCATATTTAAGTTCCACTTGAAATTGAAGACAATTAAAACAAGTCCAAGAGAGCCAAAATATGATCTTGAATACATCCTTCCTGAATTTAGAGACCTTCTAAAGAATAGCTTTGATGCATTGAACACAAATGACTGAAAACCAGAAGAATTGTGGGATGCCATCAAGAATCATCCATGAGGAAGCAAGAGGTCATTAAAAAGACAAGAAAAGAAGAAAAGACCAAAATGAATGTCTGAAGAGACTCTGAAACTTGCCCTTGAATGGAGAGTAGCTAAAATAAATGGAAGAACTGACAAGATAAAAGATCTGAACAGAATATTTCAAAGAGCAGCTCAACCACACAAAGTTGATTACTATAATGAAATGTGAAAAGACCTGGAGACTGAAAACCAAAAGGGAAAAATATGCTCAGCATTTCTCAAGCTGAAAGACTTGAGGAAAAAAATTAAGCCTTGAGTTACAATATTGAAAGATTCAAAGGGCAAACCATTGAATGTTGCAGGGAACATCAAAAGAAGATGGAAGGAATACACAGAGTCACTTTACCAAAAAGAACTGGTCGATCTTCATCCATTTCAGGAGGTGGCATATGATCTACAACCAACGGTACTTAAGGAGGAAGTCAAAGCTGCAATGAAGGAATTGGCGAAGAACAAGGCTCTGGGAATTGACAGAATACCCATTGAGATATTTCAACAAATGGATGTCCCACTGGAGGCACTCACTTGGTAATGCCAAGAGATTTGGAAGACAGCTACCTGGCCAATTGACTGGAAGAGATTCGTCTTTGTACCCATTCCAAAGAAAGGTGATCCCACAAAATGTGGAAATTATCAAACAATATCATTAATATCACACACAAGTAAAATCTTACTGAAGATAATTCAAAAACAGTTGCAACAGTATATTGACAGAGAACTTTCAGAAGTGCAGGCTGGATTCAGAATAGGACAAGGAACCAGGGATATC
>NW_006921611.1:2519451-2526484 GCF_000298275.1 Orycteropus afer afer
GAAGAATGCTGGAGTACCATGGATTGCTAAAAGAACTAACAAATCTGTCTTGGAGGAAGTGCAGCCAGAATGCTCCTTGGAAGTGAGAATGACCAGACTTCGTCTCACCTACTTTGGTCATGTTATCAGAAGGGACCATTCCCTGGAGAAGGATGTCATGCTTGGTAAGGTGGAGTGTCGACGAAGAAGTGGAAGGCCCTCAACAAGATTGATTGACACAATGGCTGCGGCTATGGATATAGGGTCAAGTATAGTGGGCATTGTGGAGCTGGCGCTAAACCAGGTGGTGTTTTGTTCTGCTGTGCACAGGGTCGGTATGAGTTGCAGGTGACTCAACGGCACCTAACAACAACAATAGTAGCAAAATTCAATAAGACAGGAAATAACAAATGCTGGTGAGGATGCAGAGAGATTCAGACTCTCATACACTGCTGGTGGGATTGTATAATGGTAGAACCACTGTGGAAAGCAGTGTGGTGATTCCTTAAAAAGTTGAAATTAGAAATACCATTTGACCCAGCCATTCCATTACTAGACATATATTCTAAAGAAGTGAGAGCCAGGACAAGAACAGATATATGCACACCTATGTTTATTGCAGCACTATTTACAATAGTCAAAAGATGGAAAGAACCTAGGTGCCCATCCACAGAAGAATGGAAAATGAAACTATGGTACATACGCAGAATGGAATACCATACAACCCTAAAGAATAATGTAGAATCTGCAAAACACTGCATAATGTGGATGAACTTAGAGGATATTATTCTGAGTGAAATAAGTCAATCCCAGGAGGACAAATATTGTATTAGTTTGCTATTGTAAAAAGTCAAGGAACTGTTTATATATGGAAGGAAATTTTCTTTGTTGGTTACCAGGGATAGGGGAGGGGAGGGAGGGGGAAGGAACACTGTTAGACAGGTGGAGACAAGTACTGATTTGGATGAAAATAGGGGCAACCTACCAAATGTGAGTGATCAACACAGTGGCACTGAGGAAAATGAAGTCATAGAGAGATGCAGAGAAGGCACAGACAACAAGGATGTACCCTTTTGGTCATACAATACTGTATTGTCAGTGAAGGCAAACAGGGATATCTGGGTGGATAGATGGGTGGACAGGCTGAACGTTTAGGCATGTCTATGCAAGGAGGAGTGTGCCCATGATCATGTATAGGGTTGGCAGACATTGTTTCTAAAAGTGTATTTGTATGTTCTGTAAGAATTCCCAGTTACATAGTAGAGCTGATAAGGGTCAAGTTTGTAATCACTTCTTGGCCACAGCCAGCTACCCAAGGGGAACGAGTAGTTGGACCTGTGGGCTGAGGACCACAGTTGCAGGGCTAAGCTCAATTGGCATAACATACTACAGAAAAACATTGTTCCACATGCCGCTTTGGTGAGTAGCGACTGGGATCTTAAAAGCTTATAAGCAGCCATCTAGATGCAGCAATGGGTCTCTCTTCATCCAGAGCAAAAAAGAATGAAGAAAAGGAACAAATCATGGAAAAAAATTAGTCCAAGTGACTGGTACGCTATGCAATCCTCACCCTATATTACTATGAGACCAGAAGAACTAGATGGTGCCTGGCTATGACTGTCAACCACTTAGAGGAGGATCTATGTAGGAGATGCTGGATAGAGTAGGAGAACAATGTGGAACAAAACTCAAAATCATAAAAATAACAAACAAATAAGAGACCAGGTTTGCTGGTCAGATAGAGCCTGGTGTAACCCCTGAGACTATGACCTCTAGTTGCCCTTCAGGTCTAGAATTGAACACATTCCTGTGGTTTCTAACCAAACAAAAGACAGGCATATGAGCTGAATATTTACATTAGGTAGATACACTCCTTGGAGAGACTAATCATAGGAGAATAGAATGACTGTGTATACACAGTTTGGGGGGCAGGAGTGCATGGGATGAAAGGACACAGGGAAGAAGTGACCATGGGGAGGAAAAGGGAAGAGAGCTGTTGCATTGTAGGAGACTGCAATCAATGTCATGAGACAAAGTGTATGTGAACTGCTGTACGAAAATGAATTTGCTCTGTAAACTTTCACCCAAATCACAATAAAATTAAAATAAATAAATAATTTATGCATTCTGTTGGATCTCCTTTCTTTGGAATGGGCACAAATATGGAATTCTTCCCATCAGTTGACCAGGTAGCTGTCTTCCAACTTTCTTGGTATAGATGAATGAGTGCTTCCAGAATTGCATCCTTTGTTTAAATGTCTCAATTGTTATCACATCAATTCCTGGAGTCTTGTTTTTCACCAATGCTTTCAGTGCAGCTTGAACTTCTCTCTTCAATACCATTGGTTCTTGATCATATACTACCTCCTGAAATGGTTGAACATCAACCAATTTGTCTTGGTACATTGATTCTGTGTATTCCTTCCATTTTCTTTTGATGCTTACTGCATTTTCCAATGTTTTGCCCATGGAATCCTTCAATATTGCAACTTGAGGCTTGAATTTTTAGACGTATCTATAGATATATGTGGGAGCTCTGGTAGCATAGTGCCTAAGGCACTTGACTGCTAATCAGAGGGCTGATGGTTCAAACCCACCAATCACTCCTTGGAAGGAAGATGGGGCAATCTACTTCCATAGTGATACTGCCTCAGAAACCCAAGGAGGGGTCACTATGAGTCGGGTCCGACTTGACAGCACATAACAGTAACAACAACATAGGTATATGTAAATACAAATATGTGAGTATAGGCACATATAGTGATTGAAGACAGAAATATGGGTGCTTTGTAGACTCAACCAAATACCTTCCAACATTTTTTGTCTGGGTTTGAAACCTTAGGACCAGAGTCTCATGGAAAAACTCAGTCAATTAGCATAAGATAGTTCGCAAAATCATGACCTGCATTCTAGTGATGTGAGTAGTGTCTGGGGTCCTAAAAGCTTATGAATGCCCAAGCAAGTCAGAAATACAGGTCTGCACTCACCAGGAGAAAAACAATAAGAAGGTAACCAAAAGCAAAGAGAAGAAACAATTGTGCAAGATCTACAACCTCATCTACTCTGAGACCAAAAGAACTAGATGGTGCCCAGCTACGATAACTGAACGTTTTTGACTAAATCCACAATAGTTGGTTCTGGATAGAATGGGAGAAAATATGGAGTAGAAGATAAATATATACAGATTCTGGACAAATGGAATAGTAGAACAGAGAACCCCCTGAAACTATCACCGTGAAACATTCTAAACCTACAGCCAAAGCTATCCTCTGATATCAGCTAAGAGAAATAGTAGATTGGCACAAAAATAAAAGATTCCACCCACAAGATTGGTGCTCTACTTAATTACAATCATTTCAAGACAAAAAAGATGAACAATTTTTCAAAAACAAAGTTGAGAAGACTCATGGTGACCCACATACTGCAAAGTAGAACTACTCCAAAGGGTTTTCTTGGCTATAAATATGTATATTTACAGAAACAGACTGCAGCCTTTTTCTTCCCAGGGACCACTGGGTGAGTTGGGACCACCAACCTTTGCATTAGCAGTTGAAAACAAATCATTAGCATCATATAAAGAACTTAGTATATCAGTTATTGTTTTTTTGTGCTATTGAGTCAATTCCAACTCATTGTGACTCCATTTGTTACAGAGTAGAACTGTGCTCCATAGGGATTTTTGTTTGTATGTTTGTTTGTTTTGGCTATAATCTTTACACAAGTAAATCACTAAGCCTTTCTTCTGCGTTGCTGCAGTGAGTTCAAGCTGACAAATTAGGCTAGTGGTCTAGTGCAAATTGTTTGTACCATACACGGATTTTATAAACTGAATACCAAGATCATAATAACAAAATTATCTCCTTCCAGTCCATGAAGGTGGGATAATTGGGACGGTAGTATTATGGAAACCAAACTCCTTGAATTCCAGCTGCAAGATCGTCTTCATGTCCTGATAGAGTTAATGTAAATTAATGTCAAGTCATTTTCAGAGATTCTGGGGAAAGACACTATCCTATACTGTGCTTCAGTTTTCCCAACCATTATAGAATGCTGGGTATGCTGCAAAAGTTGTTTTCAGAATAAGACTAAGCCTTTCAATGTCACCCACCTGCTGCCCAGAGGCTGAGACTCTCCATCCTCCAAAGCAAGCCCCACATTTGAGAGAGAGAGAATAGATAAGACCTATACAGGGGGATCTGAGGGAAGTTCAAAGGCCTGTTTCTCCAGAAACACTGCACTGCTGAATCTGAAAAGACCTGCTATTCTTATTACTCATTCTTTTCTGTCAGGGTACAAACTAGAAAGGATTTTTTAAAGTGTTGCTTCAGTGAAGCAATGTGTCAGCAAACAAATCATCAGTGTCCTATTAGCAGAACAAGATGTGCAAGGACTGAGAATCTCAAACCACTTTTGATTCGTAGGGGAAAAGTCCAAAGCTAAGGACGTTAGGACTGATCCTTCATCGGCTTTTCCACTGTCATAGTCTTTCTCTCCCTCAGACTTGGCACGTGCCTAATTCTCCCTCACTGTGAGCTTGGGACTTAGGTCAGAAATAGGTCTGGGTAAGATCTAGTGGCAGAGAAGTCCTTAAAATAGTCTGAAGGTAGAAAGTTTCAAACAAATTTTCAAACAAATAAGAAAAGACAGTAGTGCAAATGAAACTTGATGCATATTCTTAGGATGTGGTATCCTTCTTTGTCTCTGAAAAAGGGCGAGGGAAATCCCAGGAAGTTCCTTGGGAGTTCTGTCTCCAAGTACCACACAAAAATAGAAAAGAATAGAAAAGGCAATTAGATTTGTAGTCTAGCTTAAGATGGATGTAGTTATTCTTTTATTGAGCTGTCCTCATTCTCTTTCAAGGAATAGAAGACCTTCAGGCTCAAGACAAAGTCCAATACTGGTTAATTAAAATACCTGTATGTCTAATTAAAATTGAGGATGGCTCTTAATTATCAATTTCATCAGCATTAATTATTATTTCAAGTGAGTAACCATAGATTAAGGAGAATTTTAAGGTCAATTCACAAAGTTATTTTTTTTTTTCTTCCCCCCTACACAAAAGCAGCTCTGGCAGCATAGTGCCTAAGGCACTTGACCACTAACCAGAAGGCTGGTGGTTCAAACCCACCAGCCACTCCTCAGAAGGAAGGTTGGGCAATCTACTTCTGTAGTGACAATGCCTTGGAAACCCAAGGAGGGGTCGCTATGAGTCGGGTCCAACTCCACAGCACATAACAACAATATCTGCAGTGAATATTATTTTAAAACTCCAATAGCCTTCCCAAGGGCATAATGTTGATATTTACCTCTTTTAGAAAGACATGCTTCACCCTGGGAGTGCTTCCAAATGTTACTCAAATTAGCTATTCTCATAATGAAGCTGACAGAGTCAAAACTAATCATCCTGAACAGTTCCTATAAGTAGCAATGACAATTTTGGTATTCCCATAGCTTTTCCATAGAGTTAAAGCACAGATTCTATCTCAAATTCCAAAGCAGTACTCAATAATCAATTAGCAATGACATGTCTAAAAAAAAAAAAAATCTAAGAATATTCCAAATCTTTATCTGGGTGATGATAATGAGGACATATATATGTAAATATTCATATTCATTGACTGGTACAATATGATTTGTTTGGTTTGTTCTATCCATGGTGTACTTCATAAAAAATGAAGGAAAAAATAAGAGTATAAGAGTAAAAGGGATACACACAAAAAAAAATAGAACATTCCCCTCAGAGTTTAAATTAAAATATATATTGCTTGCAAATTTTTCAAAATTCTGATACACAGATTTCTGTGACTTTATGTGATATATGTTAGTGGAGATGTGAATTTAATACATTGGTGAAATAGGGATAAGAGCTTTGCTGTCTTTAGCCACTGATCTAATAATTTCCCCTGAGTCTCTAGGATTGTGTTTTTTTTAGAACCTTGTGCAAAACATGTTATGCACATATTATATTATACATATTATATTATGTCTTAATTACTAAATCTTTTATCTCTTGCTAACTAGACTACTAAAGTAGGGAATGTGACTTGTTTATGCCTAAGGCACTTGACAGCTAACCAGAAGGCTGGCAGTTCAAACCCATCAGGCACTCCTCGGAGGAAGGTTGAGTGATGTACTTCCGTAGTGACACCACCTCAGAAACTGAGGGAGGGGTCTTTATGAGTCAGGCCCAACTCGATGGCACATAACAACAACAATAACAACCATAATACCTGGAACATAGGGGAGGCTTAATACTTTTGTGAAAACTCAGTTTTACTAAGGTGCATTTTCATACCATAAAATTATCAATTTTAAGAGTACTATGTGATGATTTTGACAGTTACTCCAGTCATCATGTAACTATCACCACTATCAAGATATAGAACATTTTTCCATCACTCTATAATAGTTCCCACATGTCTTTTGCTTTCTTCCAGCTCATGGTCTTGGCAATCATTGATCTTTCTGTCAGTATATTTTAACTTTTCTAGTACTTCATGTCAGGAGCTCTGGTAGCGTAGTGCCTAAGGCACTTGACTGCTAACCAGAAGGCTGGTAGTTCAAGGCCAGCCACTCCTTGGAAGAAAGGTTGGGCAATCTACTTCCGTACTGATACTGCCTTGGAAACCCAAGGAGGGTTTGAGTTGGTTCTGCCTCAATGACATAACAACAACAGTACTTTATATAAGGAGCTCCAGTGGCATAATGGATAAGGCATGTGGCTGCTAACCAGAAGTTCAGTGGTTCAAACTCACCAACTATTCTATGGAAGGAGGAACGGACACTCTTCTTCCATAAAGATTTACAGCCTAGGACACGCAATGGGAGTTACTATGAGTCAGAATCAACTCAATGACACTGAGTTTTTTTTTTTGGTCTTAGAGTACTCCATGGGAGCTCTGGTAGCATAGTGGCTAAGACACTTGCCTGCTAACCAGACGGCTGGCGGTTCAAACCCCAGCCACTCCTTGGAAGGAAGGTTGGGCAATCCTACTTCCGTAGTGATACTGCCTCGGAAACCCAAGGAAGGGTCGCTATGAGTCGGGGCCGACTC
>NW_006921611.1:2526629-2529298 GCF_000298275.1 Orycteropus afer afer
GGTTTCTGAGGTGATATCACTATGGAAGTAGATTGCCCAACCTTTCTTCTGAGGATATATCTTTCTTTTCATTTCAAATAATCCTTTTGAGTTCCATGTTATTGATTGCCTAGTTGAATAGTATGGGTATGCTTAAATTTATAAGAAACTGCCAAATTGTTTTCCAAAGAAACTTGTTTTTTTTTTTTTTTTTTGCATTCATATCAGCATTACATGAAAATCCATGTTACTTCTTTTCCTTGTCAGCACTTGGCATTGTCAGTCTTTCTAATTTTAGCCATTGTAGCAGTGTGCATTGAAAGGAAAATTGGGCAGTCTACTGTAGAGATACAGCCTTGGAAACCATCATTTTGGATTTAATTTTTATTTGTCTAATGAATAATGATGATTAACATTTTTATGTTTGTTTTCATTTGGACATTTTTATTGATGAGGTATCTGTTCAAATCTTTAGCCTATTTATAAAATTCAGTTGTCTTATTATTGAATTAAGTCTAAAATTTCTTTGTATAGTGTGGATGCAAGTACTTTATCAGATAAATTTTGTAAATATTTTCTTCCAGTCTATGGTTTGTCTTTTCATTTTTTAGCCATGTCTTTCAAAATCATTTTTTAAAATGAAGTCTAACTTATAAGATTTTCTTTTATGGTTCATACATTTTCATAGCTACCATACTGCTACTTTTTTTTTTTTCCAATTGTTCTTTATTTTATTTTTTTAATTGCTTGTTATGGGTTAAATTGTTTGTTGTAAATCCTAAACCTGTGTATGTGAATGCTATCCCATCTAGAAATGTTTTCCATTTTTATCTTAAAGAGGCCATATCAGGGTAGAGTATGTCTTAAGCTGATGACTTTGGAGATATGAAAGGAGACAGGACTGGCACAGAAGAAGACATAAATGGGGGAAGATAGACACCCCACTGCATAAAGATCACCAAGAAACTGAGGGACAGAACTTGAAAAGACTCAAAGACTTTCCCCAGATCCGAAAGACAGAGAAAGCTTTCTTGTAGAGCCAGTGCCTGAATATGGACTCCTAGCTTCCTAAACGGCAGGAAGATGGGGCAATCTACTTCCCTAGTGATACTGCCTCAGAAACCCAAGGAGAGGTCTCTGTGAGTCAGGTCCGACTCGATAGCACTTAACAACAAAAACAACAAGCTTCCTAAAGAGGAAAAATAAATAAATAAATTTATGTTTGTTAAAGAGCTCTGGTGACATAGTGCCTAAGGTATTTGACTGCTAACCAGAAAGTTGGAAGTGCAAATCCACCAGTCATTCTGCAGAAGGAAGACTGGGCAATCTACTTCTGTAAAGATTTACCACATTGGAAGCCCAGTGAGTGTTGCTATGAGTCAGAATCAACTCCTTGGAAATGAGTTTGGTTTTGGTTTTTGGTCTATTTTGAAGAGGCTGCTCTTCTCAAGTCATGTTTTGAGTGCCTTCCAAACTGAGGGGCTCATCTTCTGACATTATATCAGACAATGTTTCTCTGCTACTCATCAGGTTTGCAGTTTTTTTTTTTTTTTTTTTTTTTCCAGAAGTGGACGTGGCCATGTCCTTCTTCTAGTCTGTCTTAGTATGGAAGCTCTACTGAAACCTGCTTACCATCGGTGACCCTGCTGGTCTTGATTGTCATACCTTTGGCATAGTTTCCAGCATCACAGAAGCACACAAACCACCACAGTATGAGAAACTGACAGGTGAATGATAGATACAATATGTATTGTAGCACTTCATAAACAGTAAACAAACAAACAAACAAAAAACCTCACTGCCATAGAGTCAGATCTCGACCCCTCCTTGGGTCACTCTTTATGTACTACTGCTGAGGCAGTATCATTATGGAAGTAGATTGGCCAATATTCCTTCCAAGGAGTAGCTGGTGGGTTTGAAACACCTGCCTTCTGGTTAGCAGTCAAATGCTTTAAATTGTATTAGAACTTCATAATATCCTCTCATAGTCTTTGTGCTATTCTTGTCATGCATTTTACATCTACATATTATAAATCCACTGGATTTTTATTATTTTTGCTTTAAGCAATCAATTATCCTTTTAAAAACTTAAAATTATAATGTTTCAAATTACTTACTTAGTTTCTATTACCACAAATCTTCATTGTTTATGAATGTGATTTTGCCTGAAAAATCTTCCTTGAATATTTCTTATAGAGCAAGTCTTGTCTGCCTATGAATTTCCTCAGCTTTAATTTGTCTAAAAGTCTTTATTTCATCTTCATCTGGTGAAAAGGAAAATAGAATCTGGTTGGTATTTCCACATAAGGAAATTTTGTGCCGAAATTAATAGGAACTGCTGATGCATGTTTCAACATCTATCACTCTCTAAACCAATATGCTAAGTTAAAGCAGCCAGACTCTAAAGATCAGATTATATTCACATAAAATTTCCAGAAAAGAGAAATCTACATTGACTGCTAACCAGAAGGCTGGCGGTTCAAAACCCACCAGCCAGTCCTAGGAAGGAAGATGGTGCAATCTACTTCCATAGTGATACTGCCTTGGAAACCCAAGGAGGGATCACTATGAGTTGGATCCGACTCAACGGCACATAACAACAATAACAACATATATAGAGAAAGTAGATCAGTAGTTGCCTGGGACTGGAGGCAATGGTAGGATTGACTTTAAACAAGTATATGGGGACC
>NW_006921611.1:2532943-2540756 GCF_000298275.1 Orycteropus afer afer
TCCCTCTGAATGGTTGAGAGTGGTAGCTGGACACCATCTAGTTCTTCTGGTCTCATGGTCATATAGGCTGAGAATCACATGTTCTACTGGTCTCTTGAAATAACTGTTCCCATGTATGTTTGATTTTCTTCATTCTTCTCTGCTCTGGATGAGGAGAGACTATCATTGCATCGAGATGGTTGCTGGCAAGCTGTTAAGACCCTGGTTGCTATTCAACAAAGTAGAATGCAGAACAGTGTTTTTGTGTAGTACGTTACACCAATTGAGCTTGATGTTCTTTGCAACCATGGTCCCGAGCCCAAAGGTCCAACTACTCTCTACCTCAGGGTAGCTGGCTGTGGCCAAGAAGTCACCACAAACTTGTCCCTTATCAGCTGTACAGGTACTTTTTGAGAGATATGGCACAAGTCAATAATTAGATTGTGCTGATGATTGTATGACTATACATTTACTAAAAATCATTGAATTATACCTTTACAATGGATGTATTTTTATAATATGCAACTTTTGTCTCAAGAAAGCTGTTAAATAATGAAATGAAAAGATACGGTCATTAACCAAACACAGACAGGTCAGGGTTATAGCTAGTTCTGTGGAAACTACTGTAACTCTAAACTTGAGTACTGTCATAAATAAATCTCTGCACCTGTCACCTCTACTACCATTGTGAATGTGTGTATGTGTGTGTGTGTATTTGTTTCAAATTTTCTAGGTACTGTTTTTTCCTCATGTCAAGAAACATAGAATTTGTTTGAAAATCCAAATAAAAGGGGATCTTATTTAAAAGAAAAGGTGTTGAATAATCATCACACAGCAGTAACATTAGTTATCAGGAAATACTACCACTCGTCTGTCAGTTTTTCAGACTATGGTGTCTTACATGTTGCTGTGAGACTGGAAGCTATGCCACTGGCATTTCAAATACCTGCAGAGTCACCTATGACTGACAGGTTTCAGCAGAGCTTCCAGACTAAGACAGACTAGGAAGAAGGATGAGGCTATCCACTTCTGAAAAAATATACTACTGAAAATCTTATGAATAGTAGTGAAACAATGTCTGATATATCACTGGAAAACTTTATGATTAGCAGTGAAACATTGTCTGATATAGTGCTAGAAGATGAGCTTCTCAGATTGAAAGGCACTCAAAATATGACTGGAGAGATGTCTCCTCAAAGTAGAATCGATACAGATGGAGTAAAGGTTTTGCGACCTTGATTTACTGATGGCACACAATTCAAAATGGAAAGAAAAGTTGCAAACATTCATTAATAATCAGAACATGGAACATAAAAAGTAAGAATTTAAGAAAATTAGAAATAGTCAAAAATGAAAATGAATTCATAAATATCAATATCCTAGGTATTAGTGAGCTTTAATGGACTGGTATTGGTCATTTTGAATCAGACAATCATATGGTGTGCTATGCTAGGAAGGACAAATTGAACAGAAACAATGTTGCATTCATTGTCAAAAAAGACACTTTATAGAAAGACACTTCTATCTTGAAGTGCGATGCTGTCAGTGATAGGATAATATCCATAGGCCCATAAGGAAGAAGAGTCGATACTACTAATTATTTAAATTTACACACTGACTTCCCAAGCATAAAAATGAAGAAATTGAAGATTTTAACAACTTCTGTAGTCTAAGATTGACAAACCATACAACCAAGATGCATTGATAATTAATGGTGATTGCAATGCAAAACATGGAAACAGAGAAGAAGCATCAGTAGGCAGAAGGTATAGTCTTGGTAATAGAAATGATGGCAGAGAACTCAGCAGTAAAATTTTACAATACCAAAGACTTACTCCTTGCAAATACCCCTTCCAATAATATATAAAGTGACAATACATGAGAACCTCCTCAGATGGAATACACAAAAATCAAATCAACCACATTATTTCAAAGAACCAATGGAGAAGCTCAATAAAATCAATCAAAACAAGGAATAATCATTTCCTCTTGGAAAATTTGGCCTTGATGACAGAAATAATGCTGGAGATTGCATGATAGAATTTTTCAAGACCAATGACTTATTCATTTAAAATATCTTTTGTGAACAACACAAACAGTATCTATAAACATGGACTTCACCAGATGAAATGCCCAGGAATTAGATTGACTACAACTGTGGCAAGAGGTGATGGAAAAGCTCAATATCTTCAGCCAAACAAGGCCAGGAGTTGATTGTGGAACAGACCATCAACTGTTCATATGTCAGTTCAACTTGAAGTTGAATACAATCAAAACAAGTCCATGAGAGCCAAAATATGATCTTTAATATATCTCTCCTGAATTTAGAGACCATGTAAAGAATATATTTGATGCATTGAACACCAATGACTGAAAACCAGAAGAATTGTGGGATGATATCAAGAACATCATCCATGAAGAAAGCAAGAGGTTATTAAAAATATGAAAAGGAAAGAAAAGGCAAATATGGATGTCAGAAAGACTGAAACTTGCCCTTGAGTGAAGAGTGGCTAAAGCAAATGGAAGAAATGACAAGATCAAAGAGCTGAACAGAAGATTTCAAAGAGCAGCTTGAGCAGACAAAGCCAATTACTATAATGAAATTGGAAAGATCTGGAGTTGGAAAACAAAAAGGGAAGAACATACTCAGCATTTTTCAAGCTGAAAGAACTGAGGAAAATAATAGAGCCTTGAGTTGCAACATTGAAAGATATTATGGGTAGAATATTGAATGATGCAGGATGCAGCAAAAGAAGATAGAAGGAATACACAGTCACTGTACCAAAAATAACTAGTCAATCTTCGGCCATTTCAGGAGGTGGCATATGTTCAAAAACCAATGGTATTGAAGGAAGAAGTTGAAGTTTCACTGAAGGAATTGGCAAAGAACAAGGCTCCAGGAATTGACAGAATACTCACTGAGATGTTTCAACAAACAAATGCCCTGTTGGAGGCACTCATTTGGCTTTGCCAAGAGATTTGGAAGACAGCTACCTGGCCAACTGAGTGGAAGAGATCCATATTTGTACATTTTCCAAAGAAAGGTGACCTCACAGATTGTGGAAATTATCAAACAATATTATTAATATCACATGCAACTAAAATCTTACTGAAGATAATTTAAAAATGCTTGCAGAAGGATATTGACAGAGAACTTCCAGAAATGCAAGCTGGATTCAGAAGAGGACATGGAATGAGGGATATCATTGCTGATGTCAGATGGATCTTGGCTGAAAGCAAGGGATACAGGAAAGATGTTTACTTGTGTTTTATTCACTATGCAAAAGCACTTGATTGTGTGGATCAAAACAAATTGTAGATAACATTGAGAAGAATGGGAATTCCAGAACACTTGATTGTACTCATGAGGAGCCTGTACATAGACCAGGGGGCTGTCTTTCAAACAGAACAAGGGGATACTGTGTGGTTTAAAAGCAAGAAGGAAGTGTGTCATGGTTGTATCCTTTCACTATATTTATTCAATCTATATGCTGAGCAAATAATCCAAGAAGCTGGATTATATGAATAGGAACATGGCATCAGGATTGAAGGAAGAATCATTAACAACCTGCTATACACTGATAACACAACTTTGCTTGCTGAAAGTGAAGATGACCTGAAGCACTTACTGATGAAGATTAAATAATACAGTCTACAGTATGGATTACATCTCCATATAAAAAAAAACAAAAATCCTCAGAACGAGAAAAGATTGAAGTTGTCAAAACCTTCACATTGGTTGGTTCTTTCTTCTTCTTTTTTTTTTTTTTTAAACAAATAAACAAACAAAAAACTTTATTGTATTAAAGATATATAATAAAACATATTCCATTTTAACCGTTTCTAAGTGTATCATTCAGTGGCATTTGCTGTGCTGTGCAGCCATCACCACTATTTCCAGGATGTCATTTTCCCAAACAGAAACTCAGTACTGGCTAAGCAATAATACTCCATCCAGACCTCTCCCCAGTCCCTGGTCATCTCTCACTTTCGTCACTATGCATTTTTCTTTTCTAGATGTTTCATGTCAGTGGGATCATAAAATATTTGTCCATTTCTGTCTGATTTATTTCAGTTAGCATAATGTTTTCAAAGTTCAATCATGGTGTAGCATGTATCAGAATATCATTTTTCTTTATGGCTGAATAATATTCCATTTTATGGATGTGTTGTTGTTGTTAGGTGCTGCCGACAGTTGTTATGCTGACTCATAACAACCTTATGCATAGCATGGATACAGCACATTTTATTTAGCTATTGATCTGTTGATGGACATTTGGGATGTTTCCACCTTTTGGTTATTACGAATAACGCTGTAATAAACATGGGAGTATGAATATCTGTTTGCATTCCTGCTTTCAATTCTTTTGGGTGCATATCTGAGAGTGAAATTTCTGGGTGATATGGTAGCTCTGTTTTCCTTCTCCCCTTTTTTTCTTTTTTCCTTTTTTTTTAATTGTGATTTGGGTGAAAGTTTACAGAGCAAAGTCACTTTCCATATAGCAGTTCACATACACTTTGTCTCATGACATTGACTACAATTTACCCCAATGCAGCAGCTCCCCTCCCACTTCCTCCCCATAGTTATTTCTTCAATGTGTCCATCCCTCCATGCACTCCTGCCCCCTAAGCTATCTCCCTGTGCATAAATAGCCCTTCTTTCTCCCATGATTGTTCTCTCCAGGGTGTGTGTCTACTTGAGGTAAATGTTTAACTCACTTGCCTGTTCTTTGTTTGGCTGGAAACCACAGGTGTGGGTTCAATCCCATACCTGAAGGACAGCTAGGGGCCATAGTCTAAGTGGTTCCAACAGGCTCCATTAGATCAGCAAACCTGCCCCCATTTTATTTTTCCAAATGATTTTGAGTTTTGTTCTACATTGTTCTCCCTCTCTATCCAGAATCTCCTCCATAGATCCCTGTCCAAGTGTTTGACAGTGGTAGCCAGGCACCATCTAGTTCTTCTGGTCTCATAATTGTATAGGCTGTGTATCACAGGGTGTACCAGTCACTAGGACCAATTCTTTCCAAGAATCTTTGGTTTTCTTCATTCTTCTTTGCTCTGAAGGAGGAGAGACTCATCGTTGCAGCTACATGGCTGCTCGCAAGCTGTAAAGATCCCAGTTGCTACTCGCCAAAGTAGGAGGTAGAACAATGTTTTGTATAGTATGTTATGCCAATTGAACTTGATGGCCCCTGTGACTATGGTTCCCATCCCACAGGTTCAACGACTCCATCCTTCTAGGTAGCTGGCTGTGACCAAGAAGTGACTACAACCTTGTCCCTTGTCAATTCTACTATACACATGGAAATTCTTACAGATCATACAAATACACTTGTAGAACCATTGTCTGCCAACCCTATACATGGTTGTGGGTACACTCCCCCCTGCATAGACATACCTAATAGTTCAGCCTGTCCACCCATCTATCCACCCATATTTGCCATGTTTGCCTTCACTGACAATGCAATACTGTATGTGCAAAAGAGTTTATCTTTGTTGTCTGCACCTCTCATGTACCTCTCTCTGTCTTCTTCTTCCTCAATGCCACCATGTAGATCACTCACATTTGATACATTGCCCTTCTCTTCACCCAAATCAATACTTATATCTACCTACCTAACAGTGTTCCCTCCCCTCCCCGCCTACCCCTGGTAACCAACAAAGAAAATTTCCTTCCATAGATAAACCTTTCCTTAACTTTTACAATAATGGACTAATACAATATTTGTCCTTCTGTGATTGACTTATTTCACTCAGCATAATGTCCTCCAAGTTCATCCATGTTATGTGGTGTTTTGCAGCTTCTACGTTATTATTTAGGGTTTTGTAGTATTCCATAGTGTGCATGTACCATAATTTGGTTATCCATTCCTCAGTTGATGGACACCTACGTTGTTTCCATCTTTTGGCTATTGTAAATAGCGCTGTGATGAACATGGATGTGCATATGTCTGTCTTGTCATGGCTTTCACTTCTGTAGAATATATACCTAGTAATGGAATGGCTGGGTCGAATGGTATTTCTAATTCCAACTTTTTGAGGAATCACCATACTGATTTCTACAGTGGTTATATCATTTTACAGTCCCACCAGCAGTGTATGCGAGTCCCAATCTCTCCACATCATTGCCAGCATTCATTATTTTCTGTCTGGTTGAACTTTGCTAGTAGTGCTGGGGTAAGATGGTATCTCACTGTTTTCATTTACATCTCTCTAATGGCTAATCATTGTAAGCATTTCTTCATCTGTTTATTGGATGCCTGAATATCCTCTTTGGTGAAGTGTCTATTCATGTCTTCTGCCCATTTTTAATTGGATTATTTCTCTTTGTGTTATTGAAGTGTTGGAGTTTTCTATAAATTCTAGAGATCAGTCCCTTGTCAGATATGTCATTGCCAAATATTTTTTTTCCCAATCCGTAGGTTCTCTTTTGACTCTTTTGGAGAAGTCTTTGGAATCACATACAAATTTAAGATTCAGAATGTCCCATTTATCTAGTTTCTCTTCTGCTGTTTCAGGATTTTGGGTTATTCTTGATAGTCTATATATGCCATATATTAAGGCCCCTAAATTTGCCCCTAGTTTTTCCTTGAGGAATTTTACAGTTTTAGGTTTCACATTTAAGTCTTTGGTCCATCTGGATCAAGTTTTTGTGTATGGTGTGAGGTACAGATCTTATTTCATTTTTCTGCAAATGGATATCCAATTTTGCCAGCACCATTATTAAACAAATATTCTCTTCCCCATTTAATGGATTTTGGGCCTTTGTCAAAGATCAGCTGACCACATAGGTCGATGGATCTATTTCTGGGTTCTCAATTCTATTCCATTGGTCTATGTGTCTCTCATTGTACCAGTACCAGGCAGTTTTGACTACCATAGATGTATGGTAGGTTTTGAGATCCCACAGTGTGAGATTTCCTACTTTGTTCTTCAATAGTGCTTTGCTTATCTGTAGATGTAGTTGTTGTTGTTGTTGTTGTTGTTATGTGCCATCGAGTCGGACCCGACTCATAGGTACCCCTCCTTGGGTTTCCAAGGCGATATCACTATGGAAATAGATTGCCCAACCTTCCTTCTGAGGAGTGGCTGGTGGGTAGATGTAGTTAGTGATTGGTTTTTCCACATCTTTAAAAAATGTTGATGGGATCTGGATCAGGATTGCATTGAATGTAGAGTTTTCTTTGAGTAGAATTTACATTTTCACAATGTTCAATCTTCTTATCCATAAGCACAGTATATACTTCCATTTATTTTGATCTCTTATGCTTTTTTGAAGTAGTGTTTCATAGTTTTCTTTGTACAAGTCTTTTGTGTCCCTGGTAAGATTTATTCCCAGGTTTTTTATTTTTTGGTAGCTATTTTAAATGATGTTGGTTTCCTTATTTCTTTTTCAGCAATTTATTTGATGGTGTAGTGGAATCCAACTGATTTTTGCATGTTGATCTTGTATCTTGCCATGAGGCTAAATCTCTCAATTAGTTTCTATAGATTTTTGACTGAGTTTCTTGGGTTTTCTAGGTATAGGATCATATCATCATCAAATAGGGATAGTTTGACTTCTTCTTTACCAATTTGGATGCCTTTTATTTCCCTTTCTTGCCTTATGGCCTTGGCTAGGACTTCCAGTACAATGGTGAATAGAAGTGGTGACAGAGGGCATCCTTGTCTTGTTCCTGTTTGCAGGAGGAATGGTTTCAGTCTCTCTCCATTGAGAATACTGTTAGCTGTTAGTTTTGCATAGATGCCCTTTATTGTGTTGAGGAAAGTCCCTTCTATTCCAATTTTTTTGAGAGTTTTGTTCAGAAATGGGTGTTGGATTTTATCAAAT
>NW_006921611.1:2541264-2543539 GCF_000298275.1 Orycteropus afer afer
TGATATTATCCTTTTTATTTCAGTTGGTTCTGATGTGATGTCACCCATTTTGTTTCTTATTCATGTTATTTGTATTCTCTCCCTCCTTTCCTTTGTTAAATTGTCCAGTGGTTTGTCAATTTTATTAATCTTTTCAAAAAACCAACTTCTGGTCTTGTTGATTTTTTCTATTACCCTTCTATTTTCTGTTTCATTGATTTCTGCTCGAATCTTGATTATTTTCTTTCTTCTGGTGACTGTGGGCTTTTCTTGCTGTTCTTTTTCTAATTGTTGGAGATGTTGTTTGAAAGTGTTGATTTTGGCTCTTCTTTTTTGATGTGTTCATTAATTGCTATAAATTGGCCTCTGATCACTGCTTTTGCTGTGTCCCATAGACTTTGGTATGTTGTGTTTTCATTCTCATTTGATTCAAGGTATTTTTGAATTTCAATTTTTATTTCTTCTCTTACCCAATCTTTCTTAAGAAGGGTCTTGTTCAGTTTCCATGTGTTTACTCTTTTTCCAATAATCTTCCTATTGTTGATTTCTAATTTGATAGCATTATGATCTGAGAAGATGCTTTGCAGTATTTCAATGTTTTTAAATTTATTAAGCCTTGCTTTATGGCCTAACATATGGTTTATCATGGAAAAAGTTCCATGTGCACAGGAAAAGAATGTATATTGTGCTGTTATTGGGTGAAGTGCTCTGTAGATGTCTATAAGGTCAAGTCCTTGAATTGTATTGTTTAGTTCTTCTGCATCTTTGTTGAGTTTCTTTCCAGCTGTTCTATCTTTCATTGAAAGTGGTATATTAAAGTCTCCCACTATGACTGTGGAGTCGTCTATTTGCCTTTCCAACTCTTTTAAAGTCTGATTTATGTATTTTGGGTCTCTTTCATTGGGTCCATAGATATTTATTATGGTTATACCTTCTTGCTCAATTTATCCTTTAATTATAATATAATATCCTTCCTTATCTCATAGGTTAGATTTTGTCTTAAAGTTAATTTGATCAGAAATTAATATTGCCACTTTTGCAGTTGCCATTTGCTTGATGTATCTTTTGCCAAACTTTGATTTTTTAGTCTATTTTTGTCTTTGTCTTTAAGATGTGTCTCTTGTAGACAATATAATGGTGGGTTTTGTTTTCTTATCCAATCTGTATCTCTCCATCTCTTGAGCGGTGCATTAAACCCATTCATATTCAGTGTAATTATGGACAAGTATGGTTGCTTGCTGTCATTTTGTTACGTGTTTTTTCATGGTGTCCCTGGTTTCTTTGTTCCATATTATTTTCTGTATTGAGGTCATTATATTCATGAATCATGTTATCATTTATTTTTTTGCTGTTGTTTTAGTATTTGGTAAATATTTGTGCTTGTCCTCTTCTTTTATTGTAAAATGAAGGTTTATCATTTTTCTTTGAGGTTACCCTGTGATTTATAAATTTCTTCCCAAATTTAGAATAGTCCAATCTATCTTGCAACTCTATTGAGTTCTTCACCATTTAGAAGTTCTGTAACTACACAATATTTTCCCTCTTTTTGTTTTGTAGTTGTCCTCATTTGCCAATTGATGTCTCTTGTTCCCTGTTTACAATCTTGTAAACTTATTTTACTTTGGATATGTCCATAATTTTTGTTTCTTGGTTATGTCATCTTGTGTAATAAAGGTTGGTTGTTGTTTGCTATTTTGGTTCTCTGTTCAAAGAACTCCTTTTAATATCTCTTGTAAGGTTCATCTGGTTTTAACAAATTCCCTTAGTTTCTACTTATTTGGAAATCTCCTAATTTCACCATCATATTTGAGGAAAAATTTTGCAGGCTATATAATTCTTGGTTGAATATTTGTCTCTTTCAGGGTTTTATATATACCATCCCATTGCCTTCATTGCCTTCTCACTTGCGTGGTTTCTGAGAAATCGAGCTTATTTTTCCTAGTTGTCCTTTGTAAGTAACTTTTTGTTTTTCCTGTGCTGCTTTTGTGATTCTTTCTTTGTCTTTGTTTTTGATGAGTTGATGATGATATATCTCAGTGATTTTCTTTTGGGTCTATCCTGTTTGGGGTTCACTTGGCTTCCTGAATGGATATATTCTTTTTTTTTTTATCATATCAGGGAAGTTCTCCTCCAACAAATCTTGGACAATTTTCTCAGTGGTTTCATTTTTCTCTTCCTGTTCTGGAATTTCAATGACATGTAGGTTATTCTTTTTGATGGTATCCCACATAATCTTAGGCTATCTTAATTTTGTTTTGATCTTCTTTCTGATTGATCCCTTTCCAAAGAAGTATTC
>NW_006921611.1:2543766-2547100 GCF_000298275.1 Orycteropus afer afer
CTAAATAATTCTTTTAAATTCCTTATCAGAGAGTTCCAATGCTGCTTCTTCCTCTGGGATGTGTTCTGGGTCTATATGCTGTTCCCTTGTTTTCTACCACTTTATCTTGCTTCTTTGTGTGGACTGTGATGGTCTGTTGTCTCCAAGACATCATTGTATTGTTGTATTTAGATCTCTGTTAATGGTTTGTCAAGAGCAGCCAAGGGAGAGTCAAGCTCTTCTTGGTGGTTTTTTCATCATTGGCCCATTGATGGAGAAGGAAGTCGTGGCTCTCATTCAGTAAGTGAAGTTGCAGGGAGTGTGGGTGTAGTTGTGTCATATAGGGACTGTTCCTGTCTTCCACTCAGTTAAGCAAAAATAACAAATGAATAATCATCAAACAAGTAAAAGCAAATGGACAAAAAACAAACAGTATAATCACACAGGAACAGTAACCAAAAGAGATAAAAAAAGGGGGGAAAATAACACCAGAATATCTGGGGAGTGGGCAATAAGACAAAAAATGTAAAGAAGTAGAATAATGAAGAAAGTGGAAAAAATGCAAAAAGAAAGAAAAGAATGGGGTTAACCATGGGAAAGAAAAAAAAAAAAAATTGCAACCAGGAACAGGGAAAAGGAAAAAAGCTGAAAACTAGAACCTGGGAAGGGAAGAATAATAATAACAACAATGACAAAAGTAATGATAATAGTAGCAGTTTTAAAACAGACAAAAACAAACACACTAAAAAACAGAAAAAAGAAAAAAAAAAATTGGGACCAGGCAGGGCAGGGCATCCCGGCTCCGTTCTGGCACACAGACTGTGATGGAATTCCAGTCAGCCCAGAAGGTGGGTGGGAGTGAAGGATGGCCACACCTCCATTCACCAAGAGGGTGTGAGATATAAGAGTAACAAGAGGAATTTGCACCTTTCACATCATCAGTGTCCAGAATGTCCTTGTGGTTCCCAGCAAGTAGAGACTGTTCTTATGCCCCTGGAATCTGGGAGAACACTGTCACTTTAAATATGTAAAATGGTCAAACTGCTTGTAAACATTCAAAATGGCTACACTCTCCAGACAGGCAAAAATCCCCAGCTCAGCCTGCCTTCCTCTTCGCTGCTTCCCCTTTTATTCACCAGCCACCAGAGCATTCCTCCATATATCCCTTGGCTAGCAGGGCTGATTTTCAGGTTAATTCTTAGGACCTACCATCGCTCGGCAATATTCTGCTGTCTGTGCTGTCAGGATCGCTGCCAGACTGCAGCCCCATATGTCTCCTTTTTTGGTGTTTTCATGCAAAGTCTTCTGCTAGTTGGAGTTTAGTCCACTTCTATATCCTTCTCTTCAAGGCTCTGGACTCCAAAATTATCTTCCGTATCTGTATTAATTGGTCCCACTTTTCTTTGTTGAAGAGGGTCTGTGCAGTCTTTCTGTCTATTCCGCCATCTTACTGGAATTCCACATTGCTCAATTCTACAATCAATGTCAATGGAAGCAGGAGTCAGGACATTAAACAACGTATAGAACTGGGAAAATTGCCTGCAAAGGACCTCTTTCAAGTGATGTGGAGCAAAGATGTCTCCTTGAGGACTAAAGTGCAGCTGACACAAGCCATGCTATTTTCAATTGCCTCATATGCATGTGAGAGCTGGACAGTGAATAAGCAACAACAAAGAAGAGTAAATGCTTTTGAGTTGTGCTTTGAAGAATGCTTAAAGTACCATGGACTGCTAAAAGAACTAACAAATTTGTCCTGGAGGAAGTGCACCTGGACTGCTCCTTGGAAGCAAGAATGGCCAGATTTGGTCAAGTTGTCAGAAAGGACCATTCCCTGGAGAAGGATGCCATGCATGGTAAGGTGAAGGGTCAATGAAAGTGGGGAAAGCCCTCAGTGATATGGATTAACACAGTCACAGGGGCAATGGGCTCAAGTACAGCAAGAATCATTGAGCTGGTACACGACTGGGCAGTGTTTTGTTCTGCTGTGCATAGAGTCACTAAGAGTCAGAGATGACTTGACAGCACCTAGCAACAACAAAAACAAAAGCCAGGAGCAAACTGTGGATTGCTCAAATACAAGTAAATTTGAAGCTGAAAAAAAAATTAAAACAAGTACATAAGTCCCAAAATACGACCTTAATTATATTCCACACAAACTTATACATTATCTGAATAACAGATTTTATGCATTGGACACCAGTGACTGAAGGCCAGTTGAGTTCTGGGACGGCATCAAGAATATCACACATGAAGAAAGTAAAAGGTCATTTAAAAGTCAGGAAAGAAAGAAAAGACCAAAATGGATGTCAGAACAGTATCTGTAACTTGCTCTTGAAAGAAGAGTAGATAAAGCTAATGAAATAATTAGGGAAATAAAGAAGCTTTTAAAGTTTAACACATTTTAAAGGTTAGCTCAAGAAGACAAAAAATTATAATGAAATAAGTAAAGTCCTGGAGTTAGAAAACCGAAATGGAAGAATATTCTAGGCATTTCTCAAACTGAAACAACTGAAGAAAAAATTTAAACTTTGAGTTACACTATTAAAGGATTTTATGGGTAAAATCTTGAATGATGCAAGAAGCATCCTAAGAAGATGCAAGGAATACAGTCACAGCACAAAAAAGAACTGGTCAATGTAGAAACTTTTAGCAAAATAGCATATGATCAAGAACTAAAGGAAGAAATGCAAGCTATGCTGAAAGAATTGGCACAAAACAAGGCTCCAGGAACTGTCAGAATATTTGTTGAGATGCTTCAACAAATGAATGGAGAACTGGAGGCACTTATTCATTTATGCCAAGAAATTTGAAATCCCAAACCTAGCCATTTCAAAGAAAGGTGATCCAACAGAATGTGGAAATTATCCAGCAATATCATTGATTTCACATGCAAATAAAAATTTTTTGAAGATAATTCAAAAACAGTTGCAACAGTATATTGAAAGGGAACTTCCAGATATTGAAGCTAGATTCAGAACAAGATGTAAGAGAAGGGATAATCACTGTTAACATCAGATGGATCTTGGCAGAAAGCAAAGAATACCAGAAAGATGTTTACCTGTGGTTATTGACTAAGGAAAGCCACAGATGAGGAAATTGAAGAATTTTATCAGCTTCTACAGGCTGAAATTGACCAAACATGCAATCAGGATGTGTTAATTAGCACTGGTGACTGGAATGCAAAAGTTGGAAACAAAGAAGAATCACCGGAAGTTGGAAAATTTGGCCTTGGTGACAGAAATAATGCTGGAACTCATATGGTAGAATTTTGCAAGACCAACGACTTGTTCATTGCAAACACCTTTTTTCAACAACACAAACGGAGGCTGTACATGTGGACTTCACCAGATGGAAT
>NW_006921611.1:2548985-2551113 GCF_000298275.1 Orycteropus afer afer
TCCCTGGAGAATGATGTCATGCTTGGTAGGGTGGAGGGTCGACGAAAGAGGGGGAGGCCTTCAACGAGATGGATTGATATGGTGGCTGCGATGATGGGATCAAGTATAGCAGGGACTGTGGGGCTGGCGCGGGATTGAGCAGTGTTTCGTTCTGCTGTGCATGGGGTTGCTATGAGTCGGAAACGACTTGACGACACTTAACAACAACAACAACATTGACTAAGCAAAGGTATTTGACTGTGATGATCATAACAAACTACAGATAGCATTGAGAAGAACGGGAACTACAAAACTATTATTATTATTATTATTACAGTTCTTTTTTTTAATTGTGATTTGTGTGAAAATTTACAGAGCAAATACACTTTCCATACAATAGTTCACATACACTTTGTCTCATGACATTGACCACAATTTAGCACAATGCAACATCTCCCCTCCCACTTCCTCCTGATAGTTGCCTATTCCCTGTGTTCATCTCTCCATGCACTCCTACCCCATGAGCTGCCTCCCTGTGCCTGAGCAGCCCTTCTTCCTCTCATGCTTATTCTCTCCAAGGAGTGTATCTACCTCAGGTAAATGCTTAATGGATATGCCTGTCTATTGTTTGACTGGATGCCACAGGTGTGTGTTCAATTCCAGACCTGAACAGCAGCTAGGGGCCATAGTCTCAGTGGTTCCACCAGGCTCCATCGCACCAGCAAACCTGCTTCCTGCTTTTTTTTTTTTTTTTTTCTCCAAAATGATTTTGAGTTTTGTTCCACATTGTTCTCCCTGTCTATCCAGGTGTGTCTCTTGGAGGCAGCATATGGATGGGTTTTGTTTTCTTATCCAATCTGCAATTCCCCATCTCTTGAGTGGTGCATTTAATCCATTAACATTCAATGTAGTTATTGACAAGTATGATTTAGTTGCTGTCATTTTTAGTATGTGTTTTTTTTGGTGTCCCTGGGTTCTTTGTTCCATATTATTTTCTGTGCTGAGCTCATTATGTTTATGAATCTTGTTATCATTTCCTTTGTTACTGTTGTTTTAGTATTTGCTGAGTATTTGTGCTTGTCCTCTTTTTTATTGTAATATGAAGGTTTATCATTTTTCTTTGAGGTTACCCTATGATTCATAATTTTCTCCCTGAGTTTAGAATAGTCCATTCTGTCCTACAACTCTCTTAACTTCCTCACCATTTAGAAGTCCTGTAACAGCAGTCTTTTCCCTCTTTTTGTTTGCTGTTGTCCTCACTTGCCAATGGATGTCTCTGGTTCCCTGTTTACAATCTTGTAAGCTCATTTTATTTTGGCTATGTCCATATCTGTGTTTTCTGGGATATGGTATCTTGTGTATTAATGATCTATTGATATTTGCTATTTTTGGTTCTCTGATCAAAGTACTTCCTTTAGCGTCTCTTGTAAGGTTGGTCTGGTTGTAACAAATTCCCTTAGTTTCTGCTTATCTGGAAATCTCCTAATTTCACCATCATATTTGAGGGACAGTTTTGCTGGGTATGTAATTCTTGGCTGAAATTTTTTCTCTTTCAGGGTTTTATATATACCATCCCATTGTCTTCTCACTTGCATGTTCCCTGCTGAGAAATCAGAGCTTCTTCTTACTGACTGACTTTTGTATGTAACTTTTTGTTTTTCCCATGCTGCTCTCAGGATTCTGTCTTTGTCCTTGGTTTTGGTAAGTTTGATGATGATATGTCTCAGTGATTTTCTTTTGTAGTCTATCCTGTTTGGAGTTCATTGGACTTCCTGAATAGATATGTTCTCCTCTTTCATCATATCAAGGATGATCTCCTCTATCAAATCTTGGACGATTTTCTCTGTGGTTTTATTTCCTCTTCCTGTTCTGGAATTCCAATGACACATAGATTATTTCTTTTGATGGTATTCCACATGAACTTTAGGCTTTCTTCATTTTGTTTTGATTTCTTTTCTGACTGATCCCTTTCCAAAAAGTATTCAGGTATTTGTCTTCAATCACATTAATTCTGTGTTCCATTGCATCAATTCTACCCTTTTGCCCTTCAATTTTGTTATCTATTTCTAACAATTTAGTATTAATCTTCTGGATTTCTATCTGTAGATTTATAATCATTTCTAATTTTTCATTTATTTTGTCATTTTGT
>NW_006921611.1:2551973-2556711 GCF_000298275.1 Orycteropus afer afer
TTTTTTTTGTCTTGGTTTTATGGTTTAATATTTTGAAAAGGTGAAGCTGGTGTGTTTTATTTTATTATTGATTCAGGTGTGTTGGGTCGCTCTGCTGTTTTCTTTGTGATGGTGAAATCACTGTGTGTAGTGTGGATATGTGTTTCTGTTTTTTGTAAAGAGGGTTTAGAGTTTGAAGCAGGAGGTTTTATGGTAATTGGCTGAATATGATTTCTTCTATTGAATGAGTAAGTTTATTGGTGGAGAAGGAGGGAGCAGAAGAAGGAAAGCTTGGTGTTGCTAGGGTCAGTTTCTAGGGCTTTGAGCAGGCTATTATTGATGATGTATTTATTTGCAAGACCACAGCTCAACCTCAGGAAAGATTCATATTGTTAGAGGGTTGCAAATTTCTGCCAATTTCAGGCACACTCAAAGACCCTGCCTCTGTGGCCCCACAGCACTAAAGCATGGCTCCTAGGCAAAATTCACAGGACTGCGCTTAGCTGTGATTTCTTTGGTCTCCGTGCCCCATCTGCCCGTGGTGCTGACACAATCTCACCAGACCAGTAATGGCTGGCTCTGGAGTGTGTCTGTGATACTGCCCACCTGTGGCACCAAAGAAGCATGCAATTTCAGCTGTGTTGGAGTCAGGGCAATACCTGCTAGTGACCTGTGGTCCCAATATCCGTGGCAAAGAAAAACATGGCATCTCCCAGTCTGACCCAAGCCCACTCTGTGATACGCTGGGAGGGGAGGGAGCTAGCCTTTCTGGCGCAACAGTGAGATCTCTGCCTGAATATCAGCAGTGGTGACCATGCCCGCCTGCACCCAGACCACCCAAATTACTGACAAAATCAGCTGCTGGAGGCAGGTCTCTGCTACTGCCCACTGGAATATTTTAGTGGTCATTGGTATGCTGCTATAAGGTGACTTCATTCTTGGCTTGGTGATCTCAGGCGGCCACCCTCACCCAGCAGACAGTGACTGCCCCAGGACAGTTTCCAATGGTCTCTCTCTGGTGCCCACCCATCCTCCGGCAGTAGCTCTTTCCTTAATAATCTCCCTGTGCCTTTCCTCTAATTCTGCTCTTCTGTGTTTGGTGCACTCTGATTCAGTGAGCTGTTCAGAGTTCCAAAGTTCCTAATTCAAACTGTTGTACCTAGTTTTCAAAGTCCTTAGATGCCAGAGGAAAAAAAAGTGTGCTGCTCAATGGCAAGACTCCATTTTGAATCGGAACTACAAAACTCTAAATTGTGCTCATGAGGAACCTGAACCCAGACCAAGAGGCTGTGGTTTGAACAGAAGAAGAAGATACTGCATGATTTTAAATCAAGAAGGGTATGTGTTAGTGTTTTACTCTTTCAACATACTATGATAAATAATCCAAGAGGCTGGACTATATGAACAACTTGATATCTGGTTTTAAGTATGACTCATTAACAACCTGACATATGCAGATGACACAACCTTGCTTCCTGAAAGTGAAGATGAGCTGAAGCACTTACTGATGAAAATCAAAGGTTACAGTCCAGTACAAAGTACACCTCAATATAAAGGAAACAAAAATCCTTAAATTGGATCAATAAGTAATATGATAAATGGAGAAAAGATGGAAGTTGTCAGGGATTTCATTTTAATTAGATTCATAGTCCACACCCATGGACACAGCAGTCAAGAAATCAGATGTTACAAATCAAATATACACAAACTGTTGAATGTAAAACATCTTTTGCTGTATAAATTTGCACCCAAAGCAGAATTTAAAAAAATAAAGAAATCACACTGTATAAATGTCCTGCAAAATATCCCTTTAAAGTGTTAAGGGGAAAAGATGACATTTTGAAGACTAAGATGCACCTAACACACCTTAGTCTCAGGGCTGATTCCACTTGGGGGTGGCTGTATTTTAAGGCCAGGGGCCAAGGTAAGTAGGCAAAAAGCATTTTGGAACAACTAAGGGAGATGAACTTGTCTGGCATTTTTTTTATCTTGTAGTGGCTTATGTGTTGCTCTGAGCCTAGAGGATATACCACAGATGTTGCAATATGTCACCAGGGTTACCAATGGTGAACAGGTTTCAGCAGAGCTTCCAGGCTAAGACAGACTCAGAAGAATGAAGAGGCCATCTACTTCTCAAACAATTGGCCAGTGAAAACCTTATGAATAGCAGTGAGACATTGTCTGACATATTACTGGAAAACTTTATGAGTAGTCCTTAAACATTATTTGATACAGTGGAAGATGAATCCTGACGTTGGAAAACCAAAACACCCAAAAAGAGAACTCTGGTGGCATAGTGCCTAAGGCATTTGAGTGCAAACTAGAAAGCTCATAGTTCAAATCCACCAGCCATTCCTAAGAAGCAAGATCAGGCAATCTACTTCCGTAGTGATACCACCTCAGAAACTCAAGGAGGGGTCATTATGAGTTGGATCCAACTCAAAGGAATTCTACTGGGGAAGCTCTGAAACCTCAGAGTAGAGATGATCTTAATGATACAAATAGAGTAAATCTTTCAGGACCTCCATTGGCTTATGTGTCTTGACTCAAAGTGAGTAGAAACAGATGCAAATATCCATTAGTAATCAGAACATGGAATGTATGAACAATGAATCTAGGAAAACTGGAAATTGTGAAAAGTGAAATGGAACACATAGATTGTTATCCTAGGCATTGTTGTTGTTGTTAGGTGCTGTCAAGTCATTTCCAACTCATAGAGACCCCATGCACAGCAGAACAAAACACTGCCTGATCCCATGCCAGCCCCACAATCCCTGGTATTCTTGAACCCATCATCGCAGCTACCATGTCAATCCATCTTGTTGAAGGTCTCCCCCTCTTTCATTGACCCTCTACCTACCAAGCATGACATCCCTCTCCAAGGTATGGTCCCTTCTGACAATATGACCAAAATAGGTGAGACGAAGTCTGGCCATTCTCACTTCCAAGGAGCATTTGTGATGCACTTCCTCCAGGACAGATCTGTTAGTTTTTTAGCAGTGCGTGGTACTTTCAGCATTCTTTGCTAGCAACACAACTCAAAAGCATCAACTCTTCTTCAGTCTTCCTTGTTCATTGTCCAGCTCTCACATGCATACGAGGCAATTGGAAATATTATGGCTTGTGTCAGGCACACCTTCTTCCTCAAGGAGACATCCTTGCTCCTCAGCACTTGAAACAGTTATTCGCGGTTGACCTTCCCAATGCTACACGTCGTCTAATGGCCTGGCTGCTGCTTCCATTGGCCTCGATTGTAGAACCAAGCAACATGAATTCTTTGACGACCTCAATCTTCTCTCCATTTATTGTGATGCTGCTCATTGGTCCAGTTGTGAGGATTTTTGTTTTCTTTATATTGAGATGTAATGCATACTGCAGACTGTGTTCTTCAACCTTCATCAGTAAGTGCCTCAAGTCATCCTCACTTTCAGCAAGCAAAATGTATCTTCTGTGTATCTCAGGTTGTTAATAATTCTTCCTCCAATCCTGATGCCATGTTCTTCTTCATAAATTCCTGCTTCTCAGATTATTTGCTCAACATATAGATTGAATAAGTGTGGGAAAAAGATACAACCCTGATGCACTCCCTTCTTGATTTTAAACCATGTAGTGTCCCCTTGTTCCATTCAAATGACAGCCTCCTGGTTAAGGTACAGCTTCCTCATGAGTACAACCAAGTGTTTGGGAATTCCCATTCTTCTCAATGTTATCCATAATTTGTCATGATCCACACAATCAAATGCCTTTGCATCGTCAATAAAACACAAGTGAACATCTTTCTGGTATTCTTTGCCTTGAACCAAGATCCATCTGACAACAGCTATCATATCCCTTGTTCCACATCCTCTTCTGAATCCAGCTTGCACCTCTGGAAGTTCTCTGTCAATATACTGCTACAATTGTTTTTGAATTATCTTCAGTAAGATTTTACTTGCATACGATATTAATTATATTGTTCTGTAATTTCCACAATCTGTGGAATCACCTTTCTTTGGAATGGGTACACATATGGATCTCTTCCAGTCAGCTGGCCAGGTAGCTGTTTTCCAAATCTCTTGGCATAACCAAGTGTGTGCCTTCAATGAGGCATTTGTTTGTTGAAATATCTCAATGGGTATTCCATCAATTCCCAGTAGCTTGTTCTTCGCCAATTCTTTCATTGCAGCTTTGACTTCTTCCTTCATTACCATTGGTTCTAGATCATATGCCACATCCTGAAATGGATGATTGACAAGTTTTTTTGGTACAGTAACTCTGTGTATTCCTGCCATCTTCTCTTGATATTTCCTGCATCATTCAATATTTTGCCCATAGAATCTCTCAATATTGCAACTTGGTGTTTAATTTTTTTCTTCAGTTCTTTCAGCTTGAGAAATGCTGAGCGTGTTCCTCCCTTTTGATTTTCAAACTCCAGGTCTTTGCACATTTTTTTAGAGTAATTGGTTTTGTTTGCTCGAGCTGCTCTTTGAAATCTTCTGTTCAGCTTCTTTATCTTGTCATTGCTTCCATTGGCTTTAGCTTCTCTCTGCTCAAGGGCAAGTTTTAGAGTCTCTTCTGTCATCCATTTTGGTCTTCTCTTCTTTCCTTGTCTTTTTAGTGATCTCTTGCTTTCTTCATGGATAATGTTCTTGATGTCTTCCCACAATTCTTCTGGTTTTCAGTCATTGGTGTAAAATGCATCAAATCTATTCTTTAGATGATCTCTAAATTCAGGAGGGATATATTCAGGATCATACTTTGGCTCTCTTGGACTTGTTTT
>NW_006921611.1:2557334-2565592 GCF_000298275.1 Orycteropus afer afer
TTCCATTTCATTTTTGACAACTTCCAATTTTCCTAGATTCATACTTCCTATACTCCATGTGCCGATGGTTAATGGATGTCTGCTGCTGTTTCTCTTCAATTTGAGTGGTGCCACATCAGCAAATGGAGATCTCGAAAGCTTTACCTTATCCAAAGGACTAAGGCTGGATTTATTCTGATGATGCAGCTCTTTCCCAGTCCTATTTTGAGAGCCTTCTAACCTAACTGGGCTATTGATAAAGTTGTGCGGTAATGTATCAAACAGTGTTTCTTTGCCATTCATAAGTTTTTCCCTGGCCAATTCTTGGAGAAGTGGATGACCTCTTCCTTCTTCCTAGTCTGTCTCAGTCTGCAAACTGGGCTGATACCTGTGCACCATGTGCATCCCACTGGGTTTGAAACACCAGTGGCTCAACCTCAAAACTCACATCAACATGTCACCATGGTAGGACAAATCAACTGACAGGTTTGTCTCCCTTTTGGAAACCTCTCATACCACCCTTACCTGGGTCTCTGCGGCTGACTCTTCCCCTGTCCGGGTTCCTGGCCTTTTAATCCCCTTTCTCCTGTTCTCCCACCCTGCTGCTTTGGGAGTGCCTTAGTTCTTTCTCCTCACCTGGATCCCTGCAGCTGAGAGGTCCTCTGGGTTCCTGGCTTTTAATCCCCTTTCTCCTGCTTTCCCATCCTGCTGCTTTGGGCATGCCTGGTTTCCCTCTCCTCACCTGGATCCCTGCAGCTGAAATGGACTAGTGTTGGCCATTTTGAATCAGGCAACCTTATGATCAACTATGCTGGGAATAACAAATAGATGAGGGATGGTATGGCAGTCACAGTCACAAAGACTCTTTCAAGATCTGTCCTTAAGTACAATACTATCAGTGATAGGATAATACTCATATGCCTACACAGAAGACCAGTTACTACTACTATAATTCAAATCTATGCACCAGTCACCAAATCCAAAGATGAGGAAATTGAAGATTTCTACCAACTTCTGCAGTCTGCGATTAGCCAAGAATACAATAAAGATCTGTTGATTATCACTGGTGAGTCGAATGCAGAAGTTGGAAACAAGAAGAGTTACCAGTAGTTGAGAAATATGGCCTTGATGGTAGAAATAACACAGTAGATCGCATGATAGAATTTTGCAAGACCAATGACTTATTCTTTTAAAATACTTTTTTTCAACAACATAAGTTATGGCTATACGCATGGACTTCACCAGATGGAATACACAGGAACCAAACTGACTACATTTGTGGCAGGAGATGATGGAAAAGCTCAATATCTTCAGCCAAAACCAGGCCAGGAGCTGATTGTGGAACAGACCATCAACTGCTCATATGCAAGTTCACTTGAAGTTAAAGACAAGTAAAGTAAGTCCATGAGAGCCAAAATATGACTTTGAAAATATCTCTCCTGAATTTAGAAACCATCTAAAGAATACATTTGATGCAATGAACACTAATGGCTGAGAACCAGAGGAATTATGGGATGACATCAAGAATATCATCCATGAAGAAAACTAGAGGTCATTAAAAAGACAAGAAAGGAAGCAAAGACCAAAATGGATGTCAGAAGAGACTCTGGAACTTGCCCTTGAGTGCAGAATAGCTAAAGGAAATGGAAGAAATGACAAGATAAAAGAGCTGAACAAAAAATTTCAAAGAGTAGCTTGTGAAGACAAAGCCAATGACTGTAATGAAATGTGCAAATACCTGGAGTTGGAAAACCAAAAGGAAAGAACACACTTGGTGTTTTTCAAGCTGAAAGAACTGAAGGATAAAATTAAGCCTCCTGTTGCAATATTGAAAGATTCTATGGGCAAAATATCGAATGATGATTGATAAATAAATAAATAAATAAATAAATAAATAATGGAAGGAATATACAGAGTCACTATACCAAAAAGTATTGTCAATGTTCATCCATTTCAGGAAGTGGCACATGATCAAGAAGTGAAAGTTATTGAAGGAAGAAGTGAAAGTTGTACTGAAAGAATTGGCCAAGAACAAGGCTCCAGGAAGTGACAGCATATTCATTGAGATGTTTCAACAAATAGATGCCCTGCTGGAAGCAATTACTTGAGTATACCAAGAGATTTGGAAGACAGCTACCTGGGCAACTGACTAGAAGATATCCATATTTGCACCCATTCCAAAGAAAGGTGATCCCACAGAATGTGGAAATTATCTAAAAATATCATTAATATCATATGTAAGTAAAATCATCCTGAAGATAATTCAAAAACAGTTGCAGCAATATATTGATAGGGAGCTTCCAGGAATGCAAGCTGGATTCAGAAGAGGACATGGAATGAGGGATATAATTGCTGATGTCAGATGGATCTTAGCTGAAAGCAAAGAATACTAGAAAGATATTTACTTATGTTTTATTAACTATGCCAAAGGATCTGATTATGTGGATCATAACAAATTATGGATAACATTGAGAAGAATGGAAATTCCAGAACCTTGATTGTACTCATGAAGGACCTGTATATAGATCAGGGAACTGTTGTTCAAACAGAACAAGTAGATACTGCATGGTTTAAAATCAAGAAGGTAGTACATCAGCATTGTATCATTTCACCATACTTATTTAATCTGTATGGTGAGCAAATATTCTGAGAAGCTTGACTATATGAAGAAGAACATTTTGTTGTTGTTGTTACGTGCCGTCGAGTCAAACCCAACTCATAGTGACCCCTCCTTGGGTTTCCAAGGCAGTATCACTACGGAAGTAGGATTGCCCAACCTTCCTTCCGAGGAGTGGCTGGTGGGTTTGAACTGCCAGCTGTCTGGTTAGCAGGCAAGTGTCTTAGCCACTATGCTACCAGAATTCCTACATAGAGTTCTCTAATCAGGATTGGAAGAAGACTCATTAACAACCTGCAATATGCTGTCAACACAACTTTCCTTGCTCTAAGTGAGGACGACTTGAAGCACTTACTCATGAAGATTAAAGACTACAGTCTGCAGTATGGATTACATCTCAATATGGAGAAAACAAAAATCCTCACAACTGGTCCAATAAATAGCTTCACGGTGGATGGAGAAAAGATTGAAGTTGTCAAGGACTTCATAGTACTTGGTTCTACTATCAACATCAGTGGAAGCAGCAGTCAAGACATCAGATGATGTACTGCTTTAGGAAAATCTGGTGCAAAGGACCTCTTTCAAGTGTTGAAAAGAAAAGATATCTCCTTAAAGACTAAGATATGCCTAACCCAAGCCATGATATTTTCAGTCGCCTCTTATGCATGTGAGAGCTGGACAATGAATGAAGAAGACCAAAGTAGAGTTGATGCTTTTGAGTTGTAGTGCTGGCGGAGAATGCTAGGATTACCATGGACTGCTAAAAGGACTGACAGATCTGTCCTGGAGAAAGTGAAGCCAGAATGCTTCTTGGAAGTGAGAGTGGCCAGACTTCATCTCACCTACTTTTGTCCTGTTGTCAGAAGGAACCATTCCTGGGAGAAGGATATCATGCTTGGTAAAGTGGAGGGTCAACAAAAATGGGGAAGGCCCTCAATGAGCTGGATTGGATTGACACAGTGGCTACAGCGACAGGCTCAGGTATAGCAGGTATTGTGTGACTGTTCCAGGATTGGGCAGTGTTTCATTCTGTTGTGCATAGGGTGACTATGAGTCAGAGATGACTCGAGGACAACTAACAACAAAAACAACAGTGACAGCTGTCATGGTATTTTCAATTGTCTCATATGCATGTGAAAACAGGACAATGAATAGGGAAGACCGAAAAAGAGTTGAGGCTTTGAATTGTGGTGGCAAACTATATTCAAAATGGTGTGGACTTCCATAAGAATGAACAAATCTGTCTGGGAAGAAGTGCAGTCAGAATGCTCTTTAGAAGGAGGAATGGCCAGAGTTCCTCACACCTACTCCAGTCATGAAAGTACCAGTCCCTGGAGAAAGATAACATGCTTGGTTAACTAGTTGTTCTTAACTGCCATCCAGTCAGCTCTGACTCATAGCAATCCTGTGTACAACACAGAAAACAATGCCTAGCCATGCACCATCCTCACAATCCTTTCTATATTTGAGCCCATCGTTGCAGCCACTGTTCCAATCCATCTAATTGAGGGCCTTCCCCTTTTTCCCTGACCCTCCACTTTACCACGCATGATATCCTTCTCCAAGGAATGGTCCCTTCTAATAACATGACCAAAGGAAGTGAGGCAAACTCCTGCCATTCTTGCTTCCAAGGAGCATTCTGGCCGTACTTCTTCCAGGACAGATTTGTGTTTTCTTCTTGAAGTCCAAGGTACTTTCAGTATTCTTTGCCAATATTCCAAAGCTCAAAAGTATCAACTGTTCTTTGGTCTTCCTTATTCATTGTCAAGCTTTCACATGTATATGAAGCTATTGAAAATACCATGGCTTTGGTTAGGCCCACTTTAGCTTTCAAAGTGATATCTTTGCTTCTTAACACTTTAAAGAGGTCTTTTGTATCAGATTTGCCCAGTGCAACACAACATCTGATTTCTTGACTGCTGCTTCCATGGGTTTTGATTGTGGATCCAAGTAATATGAAATCTTTGACTATTTCAGTCTTTTCTCCATTTATTGTGATGCTTTTTATTGGTCCAATTTTGAGGATTTTTGTTTCTTTTATTTAGAGATATAATCCATGCTGCAGATTGCAGTCTTTAATCTTCATCAGTAAGTATTTCAAGTTATCTTCACTTTCAGCAAACAAGTTTGTGTCATCTATATATCGCAGGTTGTTAAAGAGTCTTCCTGCAACATGCTACAACATTTTTCTTCTTATTGTCCAGCTTCTTGGATTATTTACTCAGCATACAGATTGAAAAGAATGGTGAAAATATACATCCCTGACACATCCCCTTCCTGATTTTAAACCATGGAGTATCCCCTTGTTCTATTCGAACTACAGCTTCCTGCTCTATGTATAGGTTCCTTCTGAGCACAATTAAGTGTTCTGGAATTCCCATTCTTCTCAATGTTATCCATAATTTGTTATGATCCTCATAAGCGAATGTTTTGGCATAGTCAATAAAACACAAGTGAACTCTTTCTGGTGTTCTTGTTTCAGCCAAGATGCATCTCACATTAGCAATTACATTCTGAATCCAGCCTGCATTTCTGGAAATTCCCCGTCAATATACTGTGACAAGCATTTTTGAGTTAACTCTAGCAAAATTTTACTTGTGTGGTATACTAATGATATTGTTCCATAATTTCCACATTCTGTTGGACCACCTTTCTTTGGAATGAGTACAAATATGGATCTCTTCCAGTGAGTTAGTCAGGTAGCTCTCTTCCAAATTTCTTGGCATAAATAAGTAAGTGGCGACTGTGTGGCATCTGTTCGTTTAAACATCTCAATGAATATTCTGTCAGTTCCTGTAGGGTTTTTTTTTTTTTTTCCATTTCCTTAAGTGCAGTATTGACTTCTTCCTTCACTGTTGTTGATTCTTGATCATATACCACTTCTGGAAATAGTTGAACATCAACCAATTCCTTCTTTGTACAGAGGTCTGTGTATTCCTTCCATCATCTTTTGATGCATCCTGCATCATTCAATATTTTTCCCACAGAGTATTTCAATATTGCAAGTGGAAGCTTAAATTTTGTATTCAGGTCTTTCAGTTTGAGACATGCCAAGCATGTTCTTCCCTTTTGATTTTCTAACTCCAGAACTTTGCACATTTCAATGTAATAATTGACTTTGTCTTCTCGAGCTGCTCTTTGAAATCTTTTGTTTAGCACTTTTATCTCGTCATTTCTTCCATATGTTTTAGCCTCCCTTCATTCAAGAACATTTTTCAGGGTCTCTTCTGACATCCATCTTGGTCTTTTCTTCTTTTCCTGTCTTTTAATAATATTTGCTTTCTTCTGATGTTCTTGATGTCATCTCATAATTTGTCTATTTTTGGTGACTGGTGTTCAATGCATCAAATCTACTCTTCAGATGGTCTCTAAATTCAGGTGGGATATATGCAAGGTCATGTTTTGGCTCTCGTGGACTGGTTTAAACTCTCTTCAGCTTCAACTTAAACTTGCATATGAGGAATTGATGGTCTGTTCCACAGTCAGCTACTGGCCTTGTTTTGGCTGTAGATACTGAGCTTCTCTATTAACTGTTTACACAGACGTTGTCAATCTGATTCCTGTATATTCTATCAGGTGAGGTCCACATGTGTGGCAGCCCTTTATGTTGTTGAAAACAATAATTTTGTTTGTTTGTTTTTATTTGCAATGAATAAGTTGCTGTTCATGCAAAATTCTATCATGCAATGCCCAGCATAATTTCTTTCACCAAGGCCATATTTTCCAACTACCAATGATTCCTCTTTGCTTCCCACTTTCATATTCTAATCACAAATAATAAAAAGTACATCTTTATTTCATGTTTGGTTGATTTCAGACTGCAGAAGTTGATGAAAATCTTTAATGTCCTTATGTTTGTCTTTAGCAGTTGGTGTGTAAATTTGAATAATCATAGTATTAACTGGTCTTTCTTGTAGGTATATGGATATTATCTTATCACTGACAGCATTACACTTCAGGACAGATCTTGAAACATTCTTTGTGATGATGAATGTGATGCCGTTCCTTTTCAATTTTCCATTCCCAGCATAATAGGTCATATTCAAAATGGGCAAAACCAGTCCATTTAAATACACTAATGCCTAGGACATTGATCTTTATGCATTCCATCTTATTTTTAACAACTTCCAGTTTTCCTACATTCATAGTTGTACATTCAACATTCCGATTTTTATGGGATGTTTGCAGCTATTTATTCCCATTTTGAGTCTTGCCCCACCAGCAAATGGAGGTCCTGCAAGCTTTACTTCATCCATGTTATTCAGTTCAACTCTACTTTGAGGAGGCAGCTCTTCCCAATCATATTTTGAATTCCTTCCAACCTGAGGTGATCATTTTCCAGCACTAAATCAGACAATGTTTCAGGTCTATTCATAACATTTTCCTGTAATATGTCAGACCCTGTTTCACTGCCATTCAAAATGTTTTCACTGGCCAATTCTTTGAAAACAGCATGGTTCCTTCCTTCTTCCAAGCCTATCTCAGTCTGGAAGTTCTGCTGAAGCCTGTCCATCATGGGTTATGCTGTTGGTATTTGATATAATGATGGCATAACTTCCAGCCTCACAGCAACAAGCAAGCTACCACAGTACAACAAACTAACAGACAAATGGTGGTGGTAAAGTAGAGTGTCAGTTAAAAAGGAGAAGCCCTTCAATTAGATGGATTTACACAGTGATGGGGTAAAGCATAGCAAGGATTGTGAAGATAACACAGGACCAGGCAGTGTTTCATTTTGTTGTACATAGGATCTCTATGAGTTGGCATCAACTCAAGAGTATCTAACAAAAACAACTGAAAATGAGGAATCAAGAAATAAGGAATCTGGGGCTAGATTTCATCCCAGATTATAATTACCATGAAGTCAAACTACTGTGGACTTTTTGCATTATTTGAAATTTAGTTTACATTTAATATCATCGTTAGTGGAGAGGAGGGGCTCTGTTGGTGCTGTGGGTAAGTCTTGGGCTGCTAACCAAAAGTTAGGCAATTGGAACCCACCAGCTGCTCCATGGGAGAAAGATGAGATAAACTACTTCAGTAAACATTTACAGCCTTGGAGATCTGATGGGGGTCACTTTGAGTCAGAATCAATTCAATGGCAGTGGGTTTTGGTTTGGCTTACTGGTGAGGGCTTGAGACGAATTCAGTTACAAGTTCCAGGAAAAGACCCTGGTTGGGTTGGCTTGAATCAAATTTCCACCTTTAGGTTAATTAACAATGATTGGAAGGTCAAGTTCTTTTCTGTTATATAATGTGTGTGTGTAAATAATTATGTATATTTGTATGTACAGACAGATACATGTGAAAGAGAATATTTATCACATGTACTTCTACATCAATTTAATCATAATCAATTGATCTTAATCCTTAGGCTAATTTTCTGAGGTAGATAGATGCTCATATTTCCATTTTAGAAATAGGGAAACTGACATAATCATGTCACAAATTCATAATCAAGGTCATATGGCTGAAGCATTTGTGTCAGTATTTAAGCCACCTGGTAACTCAAGACACAAAGTCTTTCTTTTTTTTCCCTAAACATCTTTTTTTTTTTTTTTTTTTTTGCTTTTTTGCTTTCTTTTTCCCGGTGATTACTTTGCTTGTATTTGTCCATTTCAAACAAATATCTGAAAAATTAGATTACCTCTAATTTTTCTAG
>NW_006921611.1:2565692-2566847 GCF_000298275.1 Orycteropus afer afer
TGATATTCAGCATCTTTTTTTTTTTTTTTTTTTTACCATTTTCTTGTTCTAAGCTTTTGATACATCCCTCCTATTTCAGTGTCAATCTGAAAAATTAGATTACCTCTAATTTTTCTAGATAAAACATCACTCTCTGAACAACCTATCCTAAAATAGTGTTGTCCTTGAAATCTGAATAAATGGATATTCTTTCTCAAATCCAGGATTTTCGTTATCATAGTTTATGTGTTAACTCTTTTTTGCTTCATACCACTAGTTTGATTTTCTTCAGTGTCCTACTGTCTGATATTCAATGGTTTCCATCCAAATAGAAATAACTATCATTTGGAGTTTTATTATTGATTTATGCCTTGGGTGAAGAGGTTAATTAAATGTGAATTTTAAGCCAACAACATGATTAAAAGAGTGAAACAACCAGAATTCATGAATACTTCCAGAGCCATTAAAATTCTTTAAAATGAAAAATGACTGAAGGTGGGTGAATGGAAGTGGGGTGGGGGAGAGAGACCAACCGTCTGTTATTTGTGACTGGATTAATGAAATTCTGAAGAATAACAGAATCTTTCCAAGGCATTCAATCCAGCTGGATTTTTAGTTTTGTTTTGCATTTATATTATCATGGAACAGAGAACATTCCTAATAAACCACTCTTCCATCCTCTTCTTTGTTCTTTTTATTTAAAATTGATCACTGAGCTTATCCAAATCAACATGTCAGACCAGAAGCAGGGAGGGATTCGTGGGTTATCAGCACTTAAAGCGTCCTCAGGGAGACTGCAAAAGCTTGAGAAGGGTTTATAGACTCAGCATTTTCATTTGCCCTGTTTTTCAGGAAGACCTATCGGGAGTCATAAATTGAAAATGCAAATCAAGAGTGTATCTTATATCTTAAAAAATTGTATTAAAATCCTTATGCAGCAATAATAACAAGTATCATGAATTGAGGAATACGAGACTGGGTTTCAAACCAGATTCTAATTATCCTGTAGTCAAACAATTGTGAATTTTATGTACCATTTGAAACTTTATACTCTTTCTTCCTCTAAACTCAAGGCACAGAACAGACAATAAGTCATGTCCAGTTAAAGATGAATGAAGTTCTATGATTCTAAGAGATTTCAAAAACAAATGAGTATAATTGCATCAAAATTATTAT
>NW_006921611.1:2567357-2568597 GCF_000298275.1 Orycteropus afer afer
CTCAAGTATAGCAGGGATTGTGGGGCTTGCACGGGATCGGGCAGTGTTTCATTCTGCTGTGCATGGGGCTGCTATGAGTTGGAAACGACTTGACGGCACTTAACAACAACAACAACAACAACATTTAAATTGTTGTTGTTGTTGTTTTTGTTAGGTGCCATCGAGTCGTTCCTGACTCATAGCGACCCCATGCACAGCAGAGCAAAACACTTCCCAATCCCACGCCAGCTCCACGATTCCTGATATGCTTGAGCCCATCAGCACAGCCACCATGTCAATCCATCTCATTGAAGGCCTTCTCTTTCATTGACCCTCCACCCTACCAAGCATGACATCCTTCTCCAGGGAATGGTTCCTTCTGACAACATGACCAAAGTAGGTGAGATGAAGTCTGGCCATTCACGCTTCCAAGGAGCATTTTGGATGAACTTCCTCCAGGACAGATCTGTTAGTTCTTTTAGCAGTACATGGTACTTTCAGCATTCTTTGCCAGCACCACAACTCAAAAGCATCAACTCTTCTTCAGTCTTCCTTATTCATTGTCCACCTCTAACACGCATATGAGGTGATTGGAAATATTATGACTTGTGTCAGGTACACCTTTGTCCTCAAGGAGACATCCTTGCTCCTCAGCACTTGAAAGAGTTCTTCGTGGTTGACCTTCCCAATGCTACATGTCCTCTAATGTCCTGACTGCTGCTTCCATTGGCATCGATTGTAGAACCAAGCAATATGAGTTCTTTGACAACCTCAATCTTCTCTCCATTTATTGTGATGCTGTTTATTGGCCAAGTTGTGAGGATTTTTGTTTTCTTTATATTGAGATGTAATCTATACTACAGACTGTTATCCTTCAACCTTCATCAATAAGTGCCTCAAGTCATCTTCACTTTCAGCAAGCAAAGTTGTGTCTTCTGTGTATTTCAGGTTGTTAATGATTCTTCCACTAATCCTGATGCCACGTTCTTCTTCATAAAGTCCAGCTTCTTGGATTATTTGCTCAAAATATAGATTGAATAAGTGTGGGAAAAGGATACAACCCTGATGCACTCCCTCTTGATTTGAAACCATGTAGTGTCCCCTTGTTCCATTTGAACGATAGCCTCCTGGTCAAGGTACAGGTTCCTCATGAGGACAATCAAGTGTTTGAGAATTCCCATTCTTCTCAATGTTATCCATAATTTGTCATGATCCACACAATCAAATACCTTTCCATAGTCAATAAAACATAAGTAAACAT
>NW_006921611.1:2570097-2574443 GCF_000298275.1 Orycteropus afer afer
CATATGGATATTATCTTATCACTGACAGCATTGTACTTCAGGACAGATCTTGAAACATCCTTTGTGATGATGAATGCCATGCCATTCCTCTTCAAACTGCCATTCCTGGAGTGGAGCATATGTTTGTCTGATTCAAAATAACCAAACCCAGTCCATTTCAGCTCACTAATGCTGAGGGTATCAATCTTTATGCATTCCATTTCATTTTTCACAACTTCCAATTTTCCTAGATTCATCCTTCCTGCATTCCATGTTCCAATGATTAATGCAGGGACCCAGGTAAGGGTGGTAGGAGAGGCTTCCAACAGGGAGAGAAACTTGTCTGTCAGTTTTTCCTATCATGGTGATGTGTTTTCTTAAATTGTAATTTGTATAAATCTGTTAATTATACAATAGGTTGCATAGATCAATGCCTATAATGCAGGATGTAGAAATGATGTAACTAGCTAAATGGGGCAGTAACAAACACTTCAGGATCAATCTTAGAACATTAAGAAAGCTACTGTCATAGTGATTTCTTCCAGGCAAATCTATTGTATGAGATAATGGAAAATATAAAAACATATTTACTGAGTTGGAGCAAAAGATTCAGCAAAATGGAAATTAAAACCCAACCTGGAATATTTCAGATGAAAAATATTATAAACCTTGGCAAACATCAAACTGATACCTACATATGTCAGAGGAAGGAAAGAACGAACTATTTTACTGTTGGAAGCTGAGAATCCACACACTAACAACTGGAAATTTCCATTTTTTCACATGCACAAGGAAAAATCACATCAGGTAGGCTGGGGACAATGTGGCACTGAGATTGATCTTAAAAGCTACAGTAAGTCCTTCAAGATAGTAACATCCAAGTCAAGACTGTCAATGTCAGGGTAGTATAGGCCTCAACGAAACTGGAAATATTTCTATAGTCTGAAAGCATTTATTAATACAACCTAATATTTCTGAGGATCACCAGAATGATAGAAATACTTCAAACTCATTTCATATTTTCTTTTCCACTCTAAGTGACTCCATTGTGTCCACAATGAGTGTCACTCATTTTCTTCTGGTTTGGTCCTGGTTACTGCCTCTACCTGTAACTACACCTGGCTCCAGATGACCAGTCTTGCCTTCCAACATAGACCTCTGTTTGGCCCTCCTGCATGTCTGAAAGAGTAAACATTTTCTTAATCAGCCCTTATTATAGATTGACTTGTGTCCCCCCAGTAAAATATGTTGTAAATACAAACCCCTATATGCATGGTTATAATATTCCCATTTGGGAGTGAGTTTTCCTTGTTATATTAATGAGACAATATTAGTGTGCTTTAAGGCAATCTCTTTTGAGATATGAAAAAGCAGGTTAATTACAAGCAAGCAAGGAAGTAGAGATGGGGTAAGACAGATGATATATCACATGAAGATTGCCAAGGAACCAAGAATGAGGACCTTTCTATATCACTCAGAGTCTACACAGAGAGAAAGCCCTACCCTACAGCCAATGGTACTTTCAATCACCTTATACACATGTGAAAGCTGGGTAATGAATAAGGAAGACCAAAGAAGAGTTGATGTTTTTTGAGTTGTGGTGTTGGTGAAGAATACTGAAATTACCATGAGCTGTCAAAAGAGCTAACTAATCTATCCTTGAAGAAGTGCAGCTGGAATGCTTCTTGGAAGCTTGAATGGTCAGACTTTGTCTCACCTATTTGGTCATGTTTTCAGAAGGGACCATTCCCTGGAGAAGGATATCATGCTTGGTAAAGTGGTGGGTCAGCAAAAAAGATGAAGACCCTCAAGGAGATGCATTGACACAATGGCTGCAACCATGGGCTCTGGTATAGCAAGGATTGTGAGGCTGGCACGGGACCAGGCAGTGTTTAATTCTGCTGGACATAGGGTCACTATGAGTTGGAGCTGACTCAACAGCACCTAACAACAACATAACAGAAACAATGGCCTGAATTTGAACTTCTAGCCTCCCATACTATGAGAAAATAAATTGTCTATTAAAGCCATCCACTTATGGTATTTCTATTATAGTAGCAGTAGATAACTAAAACAGTCTTATTGACATTTTGGGCCCAATAATTCTTTCTTGTGGAGGATTATTCTATACATTGCAGGCTATTACCATCTTACACAATGATGACAACCAAAATGTTACCACACATTCTCAAATGTCCCCTGGGGATGGCAGAAAATTGTCCCTAATTGGGAACCACTGCTTTACAGGTTGTTACATTTATTATGCTGGTCTCTTGCACCAAAAGCTCTTCTCTGCCATTTTTCAAATGCTATGGCCTAGCTAAACCCAGAGTGTTCATTTATCAAGACAGTAAAGAAAATTTATAGATTAAAGAAGATTCTAATACAGATAAACCTTAGAATTTCTAGAGGTGGCTATTCTCTAGACCCAGAATTCCACTTCCATTGAATCTCTAAGAAGAGGCCTCTCTGGGTGGCTGCATGCCAAGGTCCTTGTCCAACTAGAGGGGTATATTTTTGTTGAACTCCCTGTCACACAAAACACAAGCTTCTCTATATTTCTAACAGATCAGGCTCAACGACATCAGGGCTAAAGAAAATAAAGTTTACTCCTCATCTTCCATGTCTTAAAATCTTTTTACCAGCCTCTGCTTTATTTCAGGAGAGATTTCATATTGAATACGCATACATTTATGGGGAAAAAATACACTCCACCCATGTGTGTGGCTTTGCTAAATGTCTGAGTGCAAAATTACTTCAGAACATACTAATAATAATAAAAAAATACACATGTAGGAAAAAGTGGATGATTTTTTTCAACCTCCTCCTGAATTACATAAATAAATGACAACTCTTTTTCTTTTTTAACATCTATCAAAATATTTGTCCTTTGGTCTTAAATATGCATTAACATAGTAGAATGTCATAGAATATTTTGCACTGAGTTTGCCTAGTCCTTAGAATAGTCTGCCACATGAAAAATAATAAATAATTGCATTATCAACTTAATGAAAGCCAGTCCAATTTGCTACTATACTCTTTGCTACAAATCAGAGAGAAGACCCCAGTTTTGTTTTGTTCCAAAGCCAAGTAAAACTTGCCCAATCTGAAACAAAGAAGAAAAAGTAGCAATAATTTGCAGTCATAAGACACAGGCTATTGTTCCCTATTTCCAGATGATGTAACTAAGGCCCAGAGATATTAAGTAAATTGTCAAAAATCACAAAGTTAGAAAGAGACAGAGATTAACTCTGTATCCAAGTAGGCTTGATTCCAAATTCCAGACTACTACCCATAGCAAAACACACTTCTATTTCTCTTTACTGTCTTATTATCACCTTTTCAGTCAAGTCAACATCTAAGAGCATCCAAGAGTAGCGAACCCTTTACAAGTGTACACAGGGGAGGAATTCCCAGGCATCTTCAGGGATCCAGGGATCCAGGTGAGGAGAGGGAATTCAGGCATGCCCAAAGCAGCAGAGTGGGAGAGTGGGAGAAAGGGGGTTAAAAGCCAAGAACCCAGACAGAGGAGCAGTCAACTGCAGGGATCCAGGTGAGGAGAGGAAAATAAGGCATGCCCAAAGAGCCAGGTGAGAGAGTGGGAAAAAGCAGATTAAAAGGCTTAGGAATCTGGACAGAGGAGGAGTCAGCTGCATGGACCCAGGTAAGGGAAGTAGGAGAGATTTCCAACAGGGAGACAAACTTGTCTGTCAGTTTGTCCTACTGTGGTGACGTTTTGATGTGAATTTTGAGGCTGAGCCACTGGTGTTTTAAACCCAGAGGGATGCACATGGCTCACAGGTATCAGCCCAGCTTACAGACTTAGACAGACTAGGAAGTAGGAGGAGGCCATCCACTTCACAAAGAATTGGCCAGGGAAAACCTTATGAATAGCAAAGAAACACTGTTTGATACATTACTGTGCAACTTTATGAATACTTCAGTTAGGTTAGAAGGCTCTCAAAATAGGACCGGGAAAGAGCTACATCATCTGAGTAAACGCAGCCTTACTCTTATAGATAAGGTAAAGCTTTCGAGACCTCCATTTGCTGATGTGGCACCACTCAAATTGAAGAGAAACAGTTGCAGACATCCACTAATCATCGGAGTGTACAAAGTATGAATCTAGGAAAATTGGAAGTTGTCAAAAATGAAATGGAATGCATAAAGACTGATATCCTCGGCATTGGTGAGCTGAAATGTACTGGTTTTGGACATTTTGATTCAGACAACCATGTGATCTACTATGCTGGGAATGACAGTTTGAAGAGGAATGGCGTGACATTCATCATCACAAAGGATGTTTCAAGATCTGTCCTGAAGTACAATGCTGTCAGTGATAGGATAATATCCATATGCCTACAAGG
>NW_006921611.1:2574828-2575752 GCF_000298275.1 Orycteropus afer afer
AAAACAAGTCCAAGAGAGCCAAAATGTGATCTTGAATATATCCCTCCTGAATTTAGAGATCATCTAAAGAATAGATTTGATGCATTGAACACCAACGACAGAACACCAAAAGAATTGTGGGAGGATATCAAGAATATTATCCATGAAGAAAGCAAGAGATCACTAAAAAGATGTGAAAAGAAGAGAAGACCATAATGGATGACAGAAGAGACTCTGAAACTTGCCCTTGAGCAGGGAGGAGCTAAAGCCAATGGAAGAAATGACAAGATAAAGAAGTTGAACAGAAGATTTCAAAGAGCAGCTCGAGCAGACAAAACCAAATACGATAATGAAATGTTCAAACACCTGGAGTTTGAAAGCCAAAAGGGAAGAACATGCTAAGCATTTCTCAACCTGAAAGAACTGAAGAAAAAATCTAAGCCTTGAGTTGCAGTATTGAGAGATTCTATGGGCAAAATATTGAATGATGCAGGAAACATCAAGAGAATATGGCAGGAATACACAGAATCACTGTACCAAAAGGAACTGGTTGACCTTCATCCATTTCAGGAAGTGGTACATGATCTAGAACCAGTGGTTCTGAAGGAGGAAGTCAAAGCTGCAATGAAAGGATTGGTGAAGAACAAAGCTCCACAAATTGATGGAATACCCATTGAGATATTTCAACAAATGGATGCCTCTTTGGAGGCACTCACTCAGTTATGCTAAGAGATTTGGAAGACAGATAGCTTGCCAACTGACTGGAAGAGATCCATATTTGTACCAATTCCAAAGAAAGATGATCCCATAGATTGCGGAAATAGAACAATATCATTAATATCGCATGCAAGTAAGATCTTACTGAAGATAATTCAAAAATGTTTGCAGCAGTATATTGACAGAGAACTTCCAGAGGTACAAGCTGGATTCAGAAGAGGTTGTGGA
>NW_006921611.1:2576582-2577831 GCF_000298275.1 Orycteropus afer afer
TCTCATCTATTTTGGTCAGGTTGTCAGAAGGGACCATTCCTTGAGAAGGATGTCATGCTTGGTAGGGTGGAGGGTCGATGAAAGAGAAGGCCTTCAACGAGATGGATTGACACAGTGGCTGTGATGATGGGCTCAAGTATAGCAGGGGTCATGGAGCTGGCATGTGATCGGGCAGTGTTTCATTCTGCTATGCATGGGGTCACTATGAGTCAGAAATGACTCAATGGCACCTAACAACGACAACAAGTAAAACTATATTCTAATTCAATAAGAGGGAATTAGGAAAGCAATTATTTTGCCTTATTCTGGAGTATGTGTGTATGCAAATTTAGTATATCCAAGAAAACCAAACTCACTGCCATCAAATTGGAACTGACTCATAACAATCTCTCCTTGGGTTTCCAATGTGGTATCAATGTGGAAGTAGATAGCCGTCTTCCTTCCAAGGAGTGGCTCATGAGTTTGAACTGCCAGCTTTCCAGTAAGCAGTCAAATGTCTTAGGCACTACACCACCAAAACTCCCAAATTTAGTATATAAGAAGCAAAGAAACACTTCAGAATCATGAATTAAAATTTTTATTAAAAATTATGAAAAAAGAGAGGCTCCAGTAAGATGGCAGAATAGGCAGACAAACTACAGACCCTCTTCCACAAAGAAAAGGGGAACCAATTAACACAGATTTAGAAGATAGTCCTGAAGCCCTGAGCTTTGAAAGGAAGGATATAGAAGTAGACTAAACTCCAAGTAGAAGAACCTACATGAACTCAAAAAGGAAATACACAGAGCTGAGGTCTGTCAGCAATCTTAATGGCACACACAGCTTGGAAATTCCCAAGAGGTGTTTTGATATAAGAATTTACCTAAAAATTGACCCTACAAGCCAGGGCCTGCACAGAGAACTGCACTAGTGGCTGGTGAATAAAAGGGAAAGCAGAGATGAAGGAGATGGGCTGAGCTGTAGACTTTTGACTGTCTAAAGGGCACAGCCACTTTGAATGTTTACAAGCAGTTTGACCATTTTGGATATTTAAGCAACAGCGTTTTCTCAGATTCCAGGGACCTATGAATAGCCTCCACTTGCTGGGGACCACAAGGACATTCCAGACACGAATGACTGGAAAGCTTCTAGTTTTCAGCTTTTTCTCCCTTCCTTGTTCCTGGTTTCCATTTTTTTTTTCTTTCTCGTGGTTCTCCCATTCCTTGTTTTACTTTTTGGACTTTTCCCATTGTTTTCTTCATTATTCTCC
>NW_006921611.1:2578628-2604337 GCF_000298275.1 Orycteropus afer afer
TGTTTAATAAATGATGCTGGCAAAACTGGATATCCATTTGCAGAAAAATGAAACAAGATCTATACCTCACACCATACACAAAAACTAACTCCAGATGGATCAAAGACTTAAATGTGAAATCTAAAATTATAAAGTACCTCAAGGAAAAAACTAGGGGCAAATTTGGGACCCTAATATATGGCATAACTAGATTATCAGATATAACCCAAAATGCACAAACAGAAGGAGATAAACTAGATGAATGGGACATTCTAAAAATTAAATTTTTATGTGATTCCAAAGACTTCTCCAAAAGAGTGAAAAGTGAACCTACAGATTGGGAAAAAATATTCAGCAATGACATATCTGACAAGGGACTTATTTCTAGGATTTATAGAAAACTCCAACACCTTAACAGCAAAAAGACAAATAATCCAATTAAAAATGGGCAGAAGATATGAATAGACACTTCACCAAAGAGTATATTCAGGTAGCCAACAAACATGAAGGAATTTTCATGATCATTAGCCATTAGAGAGATGCAAATGAAAACAACAGTGAGATACCATCTTGCCCCAGCACGAGCAGCAAACTTCAACAAGAAAGAAATTAACAAATGCTGGTGAGGATGTGGAGAGATTGGGACACTCATACACTGCTGGTGGGACTGTCAAATGATACAACCACTATGGAAATGAATGTGATGATTCCTTCAAAAGTTGGAATTAGAAATACCATCTGACCCAGGCATTCCATTACTAGGCATAGGTCAGACTCAATGGCACATAACAAAAGTAACATCTGAAAGAAGTGAGAGCCAGGAAAAGAAGAGACATATGCATATCCATGTTCAAAAAGCACTATTTACATAAAGATGGAAACAACCTAGGAGCCCATCAACAGAAGAATGGATAAGCAAACTATGGTACTTACACACAATAGAATACTATCCAACTCTAAAGAATAATATAGAATCTGCAAGACACCACATAACATGGATGAACTTGGAGGACATTATGCTGAGTGAAATAAGTCAGTCCCAGAAGGACAAATATTGTATTAGTTCATTATTGTAAAATGTCAAGGAGAGGTTTACATATGGAAGGAAATTTTCTTTGTTGGTTACCAGGGGTGGGAGGGGAGGGAAGGGAACACTGTTAGATAGGTAGAGACAAGTATTGATTTGGGTGAAGAGAAGGGCAGTGTACCTAATGTGAGTGATCGACATGGTGACATTGAGGAAGAAGAAGACATAGAGAGGTGCATGGGAGGTACTGAAAACAAGGAAGAACCCTTTTGCACATACAGTATTGCATGGTCAGTGATGATAACAGTGATCTACAGGTGGATAGATGGGTGGGCAGGCTGAACTATTAGATATGTCTTTGGAGGGGGGAGTGTGCTCAAGACCATGTAGAGGGCTGGCAGACATTGTTTCTACAAGTGTGTTGGTATGTTCTGTAAGAATTCCCAGACATATAGTAGAGCTGACAAGGGACAAGTTTGTAGTCACAGTCACTTCTTGGCCACAGCCAGCTACCCAGAGGGAGCAAGTTCTTGGACCTATGGGCTCAGGACCATAGTCACAGGGGACATCAAACTCAATTGGCATAAGATACCACATAAAAACATTGTTCCACATCCTACTTTGGAGAGTAGTGACTGGGATCTTAAAAGCTTGTAAGTGGCCATGTAGCTATAATGATGGGTCTCTCGTCATCCAGAGCAAAGAAGAATCAAGAAACCAAAGAGACATGGAAAAAATGAGTTCAAGCAACCAGTACACAATGCAATCCTCAGCCTATATGACTATGAGACCAAAATAACTAGATGGTGACCAGCTACCACTGTCAACAACTCAGAGGGTGATCTACATAGGAGATCCTGGATAGCGTGGAAGGTAGAAGAACAATGTGAAACAAAACTCAAAATCATTAAATAATAATAATAATAATAACAATTAAAGATCAGGTTTGCTGGTGTGATAGACCCTGATGGAACCTCTGAGACTATGTCCCCTAGCTTCCCTTCAGGTCTGGAATTGAACCTGTTCCTATGACTTCCAGCCAAACAAAAGACAGACATATGAGCTAAACATTAGGTAGATAACACTCCTTGAAGAGAACAATCACGGAAGAATAGAAGGGCTGTGTATGCACAGGGAGACAGCTCAGGCGGCAGGAGTTCATGAAGGGAAGGACACAAGGAAGGAAGGGTTAACTATGGGGAGGAAGTGAGAGGGTGGGAGGGGAGCTGTTGCATTGTGGGAAATTGCAGTTAATGTCTTGAGACAAAGTGCATGTGAGCTGCTATATGGAAAGTGAATTTGCTCTGTAAACTTTCACCCAAATCACAATTTAAAAAATAAAAAAATTAAAAAAAATGAGCAAAATCATTTCCAAATCTATTGCCACCAAGTCCTTCTGACTCATAATAGCCCATTATAGAAGAAGATTGTCAGGCTACAGCTCCACAGGGTGGGTTCAAACCACCAAACTCTAGATTAATAGTCATGCACATGTTTTTGCACCACCCAGGGACCTTAGTTTGCATATACCATAACAGTAGTGGGTTTTGTTATGGTATATGAAAACTAAATCTGACCTGTAGTGACCCTGTAGGACAGAGTAGAACTGCCCCACAGGGAGTCCAAGGCTGTAAATGTTTATGGAAGTAGAATGCCACATCTTTCTCCCAAGGAGTGGTTGATGGGTTGACCTGTTGATGTTTTATTAGCTGCTGAGCACTTTAACCATTGCGACACCAGAGTTCCTTGCAAAATTGTTCAGAGTTATCAAAATTGAGAGTATTCTGTCACAAGTTTGGGGACAACTCCAAAAAAAAGGAACCAAAATATGTGGACGTCAGACAATGTCTTTTTGAAAGATGGCTAGACTTCCAACATGACTACTATGAAAGGGACAACATACATTTGTCATTATGTCAGACACATTTTATCATCACGCTTCATGTGTAGTGTGACCTGCCCTAGTATATTATCAAAATACTCCAATTATTGGAGACTAAACTAATGAGATTTCATTATTGTGATTAAGTGAAATTCTCTTCTCGTAGAGCTTTACTCACATGCTGATGAAAATGTCAGCTACTGTTGAGTGTCGCCCAGCTTTTGGTGACCCTATGCACAACAGGGCACTGTCTGACCCTGTACCATCCCCATGATCAATTACAGATCATACTGTTGTGATCTATAGGGTTTTCATTGGATGATTTTTGATACTAGATCACGAGGCCTTTCTTTCTGCTCTTAGTCTGGAAGGTCTGCTAAAACCTGTTCAGCGTCATAATATCACTCCAGCCGCCTCTAACAAACAGGTGGTGGTGCTTGAAGTGCAGTGGCTGGGAATCAAACTCATGTCTTACTCATTGAAGGTGATGATTCTACCACTGAACCACCAATGTCCCATTCAAATGAGCATAGATAGGGAAAAACTTGTCTATTCAGGGTCCTTCTAAAACCTGCCTATGAATTACCCACAGTACCTTTCAATCACTTGGGAAATGTTTCCTTTGGCTTCATTTAATCCAATTCAACAAATGCTTCTATGATTACGAACAAGGAAAATAGGGACATTTGGTAATTACCTGGCTTGCTGCTTGGTGCAGAAATCCATTGAAAGTAACTCAGTAGTTCAGGCACTATTTTGGCTTGAACTGTTCATTGGGCTATTGTAAGTTATGTATAGCCACAAGATTTTCTCTTTGTTTAGTGCTGTAAATCAGTAATAAAATGAAAAGAGTTCCTAGGTATAGTGTAGATAACAGACAGGACACAAAAAGCAATTTTGCCTCTGCATTTTTCCTCTCAAGGCTTTAAAATTTCTTATTCTTAATCTGTTCTGAGAAGTTTCTATCTGTGCTTCTTTCTACTTATCTTGTGAGCAGGTGTTCTGGGAAACTTGCTCTTTCCAAAGCTAACCTTTCAATAGATGAATAAATATTCTAGAGGCTGGGAAATCAACAAAACCAAAAACATGTTTTCCCCACTAGTCACCAGAAAACAAATATCAATAGCATATTATAGGACGGAAATGGTTCAGGCACAACTCTCTACATCGTCTGCCACCTACGCACACTATGCCCAGGGCAAGGAGAAAAAAATAACATTTTTATTGCTGATTTCCATTGTGCATTGTTGTGAAGATTTGCAGATACAGCTCAAGAAAGCCAAGTTCATTACTCATCCTGGAGTTGAAGAAAAGCTAAGGGGGCAGGAGGAATAGTAGGAAAAAGAAAGTAGTAAATGCTGCTACCTCTCTGGCCTTTAATTTACACAAGAACTAAATCAAATATGAATTAAATCCCTACTCTGTGTTTTCCTTACCTTCCATGACCCTCCTTTCTTCTTCATTAAGCTTCCAGCAGCACTGTTCCTCCCCCTTGTTTCTCTCCTTTACCCAAATCCTTCACCCTCACTGCCTCATTATGGATTTCAATGCCACTGGTGTGGATGTTAAGCAAACAGCCTCTGCTTTCACCTTTTTTCTTTGTACTGTCTGTTGGCAGAGGGAGGGAATGCTGCTCTTGTAGGACTATTTGGTGAGGAAGAGGGGCATTCCCATACTAGAGCAGAGACAATGAGAAGTGTGTACTATGCTCCAAATTAAGAAAAATCCTTATTTTATAGGAGCTCTGGTGGCATTGTACCTACGGCATTTGATTGCTAACCAGAAGGCGGGTGGTTCAAACCCACCAGCCACTCCTTGGGAAGAAGATTGGGCAATCTACTTCTATAGTGATACTGCTTTGAAAACCCAAGGAGGGGTCACTGTGAGTCGGGACTGACTTGATTGCAGTGAGCTCACTTTTTCTTTTTTTGTTATATACTTATAAATTTGTATTAATTTTATTTTTATAATATCATTATAATAATTTTTATATATTTTTATTTTTGTTGTTGCTAGGATTATACACAGCAGATCACACACAAATTCAAGTTTCTACAATTTAGTGACATTGTTTTCATTCTTCAAGTTGTACAACCGTTTTGACCCTTCTTTTCCAAGTTATTTCTCCTACATTAACATAAACTCACGGGCCATAAGTTTCCTATCTGTAGTAGTTAAGTTTGTGTGTCAGCTTGTCTGGGCCTGGTTGAGTGGCTGGGCAGCTGGATGTAGTATTCCTCATGATGAGACTGGTGATCAATTCCATTATGGAATCTACTGTGAGCAGCTGAGTAGCTGCTTTAGGGATGGGTCTTCTTCCTGTATATAAGGAGAAGCCTTGGGGAATGGTCTCTGGTTTATGGCACACTTGAACTCTGCAAGTAGCTACATCCTTATTTAGCAAGCTGCCATGCTATGCCCACCTTGGACTTTCAATGGACTTGAATTCATGCCCTGTTGTGTGGTTTGGTAACATTGGGACTGTTCCTGTTTACTTGTCAACCTTGGACTGGGCAGTCTCAGCAGCTAGCATCTAAGTGAAGGAAAGTCTCTAGCTTCAGTGGGCTGGGAGCAGGAAGCAGAGCTGAAGCCCAAGGTTGAGGGTCTTTCACCAGTCCCTAGAGCCTGACACTTTGAACTCAGACTTAAAGCCTCCAAACTGTAAGAGAATAAACTTCTGTTTGTTTAAGCCATCCCATTTGTGGTATAGTCTTGTCAGAGAAGTATTGGGTTACCAGAACACTATCTGGTCTTTCAAGTTGCTATTGTAAATTTGATCCCATATAGATAGATCTTAAAAGAGGGAATGCTCAAGGTATATATTCTTTATGAGATAAACTGAACTAACATTGGTTTGAAAAGAACTTCAGGGGATGGTTACAGTTTAAGGTCCATTACAGTGATTGTTAAGGAGCTCTGTTGGCATAGTACGTAAGAAATTGGGCTGCCAACCAGAATGTCAGCAGTTCAAACCCAACAGCTGCTCTGTTGGAGGAAGATGAAGCAATCTACTTCTTTAAAGATTTATAGCCTTGTAAACCCAATGAGGGTTGCTATGAGGTGTAATTGATCCAATGGCAGTGGGTTTTGTTTTTGTTTTTTAATAATTTTTTAAAATATTTTATTGTGATTTGGGTGAAAATTTACAGAGCAGCAGCTCACATACACTTTGTCTCATGACATTGACTGCAATTTCCCACAATGCAACAGCTCCCCTCCCACCCTCCCACTTCTTCCCCATAGTTACCTCTTCCATGTGTCCTTCCCTCCAATGCACTCCTGTCCCCCGAGCTGTCTCTCTGTGCATACACGGCCCTTTTATTCTCCCATGATTGATCTCTCCAAGGAGGGTATCTACCTAATGTAACCATTCAGCTGATATAACCTGGAAGCCACAAGAGTGGGTTCAGTTTCAGACCTGAAAGGCAGCTTGGGGCCATAGTTTCAGTGGTTCCATCAGCCTCTACCAGACCAGCAAAACTGGTCCTTTTTTTTTTTTAAATGATTTTGACTTTTGTTCCATATTGTTCTCCCACTCTATCCAGGATATTCTACATAGATCTTCCTCTGAGTGATTGACAGTGGTAGCTGGGCACCATCTAGTTCTTTGGTCTCATAGTCGTATAGGCTGAGGATCACATGGTGTACCAGTTGCTTGGACTAATTGTTTCCATGAGTCCTTTTTTTTTTTCCCTTTTCTTCTTTGACTGTACAAGGAGAGATCCATTGTTTCATCTAGCTGGCCACCTGCAAGCTTTTAAGATCACAGTTACTACTCACCAAAGTAGGATGTGGAACAATGTTTTTATGTAGGATGTTATGCCAATTGATCTTGATGTCCCCTCTGACGATGGTCCTGAGCCTACAGGTCCAACTACTTGCACCCTCTGGGTAGCTGGCTGTGGCCATGAAGTGACTACAACCCTGTCCTTTATCAGCTCTACTATATACCTGGGAATTTTTACAGAATATACAAACACACTTGTAGAAACATTGTCTGCCAATCGTATACATGGCCTTGGGCACAATCCTCCCCTGAATGGACATACCTAATAATTCAGCCTGTCCACCCATCTATCCACATTTAGATCAATGTTTGCCTTCATTGGCCATGCAGTATTGTATGTGCAAAAGGGTTCATCTTGTTGTCTGTACCTTTCTCATGTACCTCTCTCTGTCTTCTTCTACATCAATGTCACCTTGTTGTTCACTCACATTTGGTACTTTGCCCTTCTTTTCACCAAAATCAATACTTGTCTCTACCTGTCTAACAGTGTTCCCTCCCCTCCCCTCCCACCCCTGGTAACTGACAAAGAAAATTTCCTTCCATATATAAGCCATTCATTGACTTGCTATAAGGGACTACTACAATATTTGTTCTTCTGTGATTGACTTATTTAATTTATCATAATATCATCCAAATTCATCCAAGTTATGTGGTGTTTTGGAGATTCTGTTATTCTTTAGGATTGCATAGTACTTCATTGAATGTAACCATAGTTTGCTTATCCATTCTTTTGTTGGTGGGCACCTAAGTTGTTTCCATCTTTTGGCTATTGTAAATAGTGCTGATGAACATGAGTGTGTATATATCTGTTCTTGTCCTGGATCTCACTTCTCTAGGATACACACCTAGTAATGGAATGGCTAGGTCAAATGGATTTCTAATTCCTACTTTTTAAAGACTCACCATACTGCTTTCCACAGTGGTTGCATCATTTGACAGTCCTACCAGCAGTATATGAGAGTCACAATCTCTCAGCATCCTCACCAGCATTTGTTATTTTCTGTTTTGTTGAACTTTGCAAGATGGTATCTCATTGTTGTTTTGATTTGCATCTCTCTAAGTGGAGTGCCTAATGCATTTGATTGCTAACCTGAAGACTGGAGGTTCAAACCCACCAGCCACTCCTTGGAAGGAATTCTGGGCAATCTACTTCTGTAGTGATACTGCCTTGGAAACCCAAGAATTCATCACTATAAGTTGGGGCCAACTCAATAGCATATAACAATAATGGTTAATGATCATGAGTGTTTCCTCAGATGTTTGTTGACTACTTGAATATCCTCTTTTGTGAAGTGTCTATTCATGTCCTCTGCCCATTTCCTAATTCAATTATTTGTCTTTTTGTTGTTGAGGTGTTGGAGTTTTCTTTAAATTCTAGAAATGAGTCCCTTGCCACGATGCCATTGCCGAATATTTTTTCCCAATCTGTAGGCTCTCTTTTGACTCTTGGAGAAGTCCTTGAAAGCACATACAAATTTAGTTTTAAGAAGGTCCTATTCATCTAATTGATCTTCTGCTCTTTGTGTATTTTAGGTTATTCTTGATAGTCTATTTATGGCATATATTATGGTGCCTAAATTTGGCCATAATTTTTCCTTGAGGAACTTGATAGTTTTAGGTTTCACATTTAAGTCTTTGATCCATCTGCAGTTAGTTTGTGTGTATGGCATGAGATACAGATCTTGTTTCATTTTTTCTGCAAAGGGATATTCATTTTACCAAGCACCATTTATTAAACAGACATCCTCTTCCCTATTTAATGGGTTTCACCCCTTAGTCAAAGATCAGCTGACCATAGATCAATGGATCTATTTTTGGGTTCTCAATTCTATTCCATTAGTCTATGTGTCTGTCATTGTACCAATACCAGGCAGTTTAGATTAATGTGGCTGTATAGTAGGTTTTGAGATCTGGAAGTGTGAGACCTCCTACTTTGTTCTTCTTCAATAGTGCTTTGCTTATCCAAGGTCTCTTTCATTTCCATATAAAGTTAGTGATTGGTTTTTCCATATTCTTAAAGAATGTTGATGGGATCTGGATTGGGATGGCACCGAATGTGTAGATTGTTTTGGGCAGAATTGACATTTTCACAATGTTCAATCTTCCTATGCACAGCGTGTTATGTTCTTTCATCGATGTAGATCTCTTACAGTTTGTTGAAGTAATGTTTTATGGTTTTATTTGTACAGAGCTTTTATGTCCCTGTTAAAATTTATTTTCAAGTATTTTATTTTTGGGGGAACTATTGCAAATGGTAGGAGCTCTGGTGGCCTAGTGCTTAAGGCATTTGACTGCTAATCAGAAGGCTGGTGACTAAAGCCCACCATTCACTCCTCAGAAGGAAGATTGGGCAATCTACTTCTGTAGCAATACCACCTTGGAAACCCAAGGAGTGGTCACTCTGAGTCGGAGCTAATTCAATGGTAGTGTGTTTGGTTTTAGTTTTATTGTTAATGGTATTGATTTCCTTATTTCTTTTTCAGCAATCTCTTTGCTGGTGTAGAAGAATCCAACTAATTTTTGGATGTTGATCTTGTATCCTGCCACAATGCTAAATTTCTCAATTAGTTCCAATAGAGTTTTACTGAGTCTCTTGGGCTTTCTAGGTATAGAATCATAACATCAGCAAATAGGGATAGTTTGACTTCTTCCTTAATAATTTGGATGTCTTGGATTTCCTTTCTTGCCTTATCGCCCTGGCTAGGACTTCCAATACAATGTTGAATAGAAGTGGTGATAGAGGGCATCCTTGTCTGGTTCCTGTTCTCAAGGGGAATAGTTTCAGACTCTCTCCATTGAGAATAATGTTGGCTATTTGTTTTGCATGTTGTTGTTGTTGTTATTTGCCGTCGAGTCGGCCCCAACTCATAGCGACCCCTCCGAGGCAGTATCACTACGGAAGTAGGAATGCCCAACCTTCCTTCCGAGGAGTGGCTGATGGGTTTGAACTGCCAGCCTTCTGGTTAGCAGTCAAGTGCCTTAGGCAGTATGCTACTAGAGCTCCTATAGATACCCTTTATTATGTTGAGGAATGTCCCTTCTATTCCTATTTTACTGAGAGTTTTGATCAGGGATAGGTGTTGGAATTTACCAAATGCTTTTTCTGCATCGATTGATATGATCATGTGGCTCTTTCCCTTTGTTTTATTTATGCAATGTATAACATTGATTGTTTTTCTAATGCCGAACCATACTTGCATACCTGATGTGAATCCCACTTGGTCGTAATGAATGATTTTCTTGATATGTTGTTGGAGTCTATTGGCCAGGATTTTGTTGAAGATTTTTGCATCTATATTTATGAGGGATATTGGTGTGTAGTTTTCCTTTGGAGTGATGCCTTTGCCTCGTTTTGATATCAAGGTTATGCTTGCTTTGTAAAATGAATCTGGGAAGATTCCATCCTTTTGTATGTTTGGGAATAGTTTGAGTAGAATTAGTGTCAGTTCTTCTCTGAATGTTTGGTAGAATTCTCTGGTGTAAGCTGGAGAATTCTGGATCTGTTCAACTTTTCCTCATCATTCTGTGTTAGTTTAGGTAAGTTGTGTATTTCTAGAAATCTGTTCATTTCTTCCAGATTTTCAGCTTTGTTGGAGTATAGTTCTTCATAGTGTTCTGATATTATCCTTTTTATTTCAGTTGGTTCTGTTGTGATGTCACCCATTTTGTTTCTTATTCATATTATTTGTATTCTTTCCCTCTTTTCCTTTGTTAAATTTGCCATCAGTTTGTCATTTTATGAATCTTAAAACAAACAAACAAACAAACAAACAAAAACCTTCTGGTCTTGTTGATTTTTTTTCTATTGTCTTTCTATTTTCTGTTCCATTGATTTTTGCTTGAATCTTTATTATTTCCTTTCTTCTGTGACTATAGAGTTTTCTTGCTGCTCTTTTTCTAATTGTTGGTGATGTTGGTTTAAGGTGTTGTTTTTGGTTCTTTCTTCTTTTTTGACGTGTGCATTTATTCCAAAAATTGGCCTCTGATCACTGCTTTTTCTATGTCCCAAAGATTTTGGTATGTTTTATTTTCATTCTCATTTGATTCAGGAATTTTTTAAATTTTATTTCTGCTTTCTTCTACTACCCAGTTGTTTTAGTATTTGCTAAAAGCTTATGCTTGTCCTTTTTTTATTATGATGTGAAGGTTTATACTTTCTCTTTTAGGTTACCCTGTGATTTATAATTTCTTCCCAAGTTTAGAACAGTCCATTCTATCTTCTAACTTTCTTGACTTCCTCATCATTTAGAAGTTCTGTAACTACACAATTTTTTCCCTCTTTTTGTAGTTGTCCTCATTTGCCAATTCATATCTCTGGTTCCTTGTTTACAATCTTTTAAGCTTATTTGACTTTGAATACTTTCATAGCTGTGTTGTTTTCTGTTATGTCATCTTGTGTATTAATGGCTGTTTTTTGTTTGCTATTATTGGTTCTCTGTTCAAAGGATTCCCTTTAGTATCTCTTGTAAGGTTAGTCTTGTTTTAACAAATTCTCTTAATTTCTGCTTATCTGGAAATCTCCTAATTTCACTATCATATTTCAGGGCAGTTTTGCTGGGTATACAATTCTTGTTTGGAAATTTTCTCTTTCAGGGTTTTATATATACCATACCATTTCCTTCTTGCTTGCTTGGTTTCTGCTGAGAAATCAGAGCTTATTCTTATTGGTTTTCATTTGCAAGTAACTTTTCATTTTTCCTATGCTGCATTTAGGATTCTTTCTTTGTCTTTGGTTTTGATGAGTTTGATGATGATATGTCTTGGTGATTTTCTTTTGGGATCTATCCTGTTTGGTGTTCATTGGACTTCCTGAATGGATACATTCTCATCTTTCATTATATCAGGGAAGTTCTCGCCCAACAAATTTTGGACAACTTTCACAGTGGTTTTCTTTTTCTCTTCCTGTTCTGGAATTCCAATTACATGTAGGTTATTCCTTTTGATGGTATCCCACATGAACCTCAGGCTTTCTTCATTTTGTTTTGGTCTTTTTTCTGATTGATCCCTGTGTAAAGAAGAATTCAGGTGTTTGTGTTCAATTTCATTAATTCTGTCTTCCATTGATTCAATTCTACTCCCTTGCCCTTTCAGTGTGTTATCTATTTCTGAAAATTTAGTATTAATCTTCTGAATTTCCATCTGTAGATTTTGGATCATTGATAATTTTTCATTTGTCATTTTATTTTTGTGTTTTCTCCCAAAATTGTTCTAAAGTTTGTCTGTATTTTCCTCAATTTTGTCAGTGTTTACCTTGATCTGTCTCTCAATTCTTTGGGAATATCTAAATACAATCATTTGAATTCCTTATCAGGGAGTTCTAATGCTGCTTCCTCCTCAGGGATATGTTCTGATTCTGTGTCATGGTCCCTTGTTTCTACAACTTTATCTTAATTTTTTGTGTGGACTGTGATGGTCTGTTGTCTCCAAGACAGTGTGATGTTGTTGTATTCAGATCTCTATTAAAGGTTTGTGAAGAGCAGCTAAGGATGTTGGTTGTTGTTTCTCATTGTCAAGGTAGTGAAGAAAGAAGTGGTGGCTGTCACTCAGTAATTGAAGCTGCAGAAGGTACAGGTGTAATTGTGTCATATGGGTACTGTTGCTATCTCCCACTAATTAGACAAAAACCACAATTGAAAAACCATGAAAAAAGTAAAAGCAAATGAACAAAAATCATACCATGTAAATACACAGGAACAATCACCAGAGAAAAAAAAAAAAAAGAAAACCACAATATCTGTGGAGAGGTCAATAAGAGAGAAGAGGCAGAGTAGGAGAATAATGAAGAAAAAAATAGAAAAAATGCAAAAAGAAAAACAAGGAATGTGGTTAACCATGAGAAAGACAAAAAACATTGGAACCAGGAACAAGGAAGAGAGAAAAAACTGAAAGGTAGAACCTGGGAAAGGATGAATAAAGAACAATATTAAAAAAGGACAAATAATAATAGTAGTAGTAATGTTGTTGTTGTTATGTGCTGTCAAGTTCGCCCAGACTCATAGTGACACCTCCTTGGGTTTCTGAGGCAGTATCACTACAGAAGTAGATTGCCCCATCTTCCTTCTGAGGAGTGGTTGGTGAGTTTGAACTACCAGCCTTCTGGTTAGCAGTCAAATGCCTTAGGCACTATATTACCAGAGCTCCCAATAGTAGTAGTAGTATCAGTAATATTTTTAGAACAAACAAAAACAAAGAAACTAAACTAAAATTAAAAAAGGAAAAAAAATCTCGGTGGGTTGGGGCAGAACACCTAGGGTCTGTCAAAGCACACAGACTGGGATGGAATTCCTGCCAACCGAGAAGATGAGTGTGAGTGAAGGATGGCTGCACCTCCGTTCACCAAGAGGGTGTGGGATATAAGAGTAACGGGGAATATTGCACCTTTCCAGTTGTTCCTGTCCTGAAAGTCCTTGTGGTTTCTGGCAAGTGGAGCTTATACTTAAGTCCTTGGAATCTGGGAGAACACTGTTGCTTTAAATATCCATAATGGCTGAACCACTTGTAAACATTCAAAATGACTGCACCCTGTGGACAGGAAAAAATCCACAGCTCAGTCCATGTCCCTCTTTGCTGCTTCCCTTTTTATTCACCAGCCACCAGTGCAGTTTTCCATGCAGGCCCTGTCTAGCAGGGCCAATTTTTAGGTTAATTCTTAGGTCCTAACACCACTCGGCAATCTCCACTCTGTCCATGCCATCAGGATTGCTGACAGACCTCAGCTTTGTATGTCCCTTTTTTTGGAGTTTTCTTGTAGGTTCTTCTACTAATTGGAGTTTAGTCCACTTGCATATCCTTCCCTTCAAAGCTCAGGGATCCAGGATTATCTTCTGTATCTGTGTTAATTGTTTCCCCTTTTCTTTGTTGAAGAGGGTCTGTGCAGTCTGTCTGCCTATTCCACCACCTTACCCTGCTTCCTCTGATTTTGCTCATTTCTAATAAAGAAAACCCATCCTTAAAGATGAAAATGTCGATCTGATAACTTGGAATTGCATCCATTTTTGGCTAGGCTACCGTGAGGCAATGGTACAAACTGTTTTAGGCAGGATATAGTAGATAAAACTTAGAATGATCAATCAATATGTTAAAATAAACACATCAAAAAGTAATGATAAGGTAACATATAATTTATTTTTATCACTTTCTCAACACACAGGTAGTGTCTACTCATCATAGAAAAACAGAATTGGAAGATTTTTATAAGCTATTTCCTGATTTCTTTTGGTGTCTATCCCCAGACATTATATGAAAGATTCATTCATTCTGTGCATTATTAAAATATTTATTTATTTAAAAAAATCTAAAATAATAGAAAAGCAAAATTCTTCAATAGGCTAAATTTAATTACAAAGTAGTCATCCAGTCTCTCACATTCATTCTCTCACACACAATATGTAGAAAATTTCATTGTGCAAGGTACACACCCTGCTACATTGTCTTGCATTGAAGGTAGACTAAATATTCCATTCTCTCGACCAGATTCCAATTCCTGGAGAAAAGACATTGCATATTTGTATTTATTTGTATATCTTCATCCCCTTTTCTTAGTGGCCATCACTTAGATGGTGCTCAATAAATATATTGTGAATATAGTTTTAAGCATGACACATATATACTGACTCTGAAGGTAATTCCAGAGAAGAATTCTAAAAATATTTTTAAGATATTTAAGGCATGTCAGCAATACTGGACTAAGTTTAAGACTTTTCAAATTTACTTTTATCAAATATTACTATAGATATCTATACATGTATACAGTTGTTTGCTAAGTCATTCTTATTTTCTGGTGACATCTTCAATGATATATTTTAATAGGAAGACCAACAGGTTAGCATATTTAAACTACATCATGGGACCCAGAAGCTCAAAGGACATTGGTTTTGAAAAAGTTCAAATTTGATCTCTATTACTTATTAGGGGGATCTGGTGATATAGTGCCTAAGGCATTTGACTGCTAGCCAGAAGGCTGGTGGTTCAAACCCACCAGCCACTCCTGGAAAAGAAGACTGTGCAATCTACTTCCATAGAGATACCACCTCGGAAACCCAAGGAGGAGTCTTAATGAGTCAGATCTTACAGCAGTGAGTTTCATTTTTGTTTTTTTGGTATTACTTATTAGTTGTTTAAATATGGGCATGTTACTTGCCTTCTTCAAACCTCAGTTTCTCTTCTGTATAAAAGGGAGATAAAATATACTTTAGAACTAAAGAAAGTAACATATGCAAATTACCTGGCACTGCATTTAGTAATATTTGATGGATATTAGACCTTTACCCTATTACAGATTAAAAACATTTAAAACATATGCCACTGAATTTCCATGGAAGTAGAAGGATCCTAGAAAAAAAAAATCATTTTATCTACTTATTAGAACAGGTCTAGTAAGCTTTTCTTCTGAAAACACTCTATTAATAACATGACTGTATACAAACGAAAGGAGTAGTAGTGGTATAGTGGGTAAGGCATTTTGATACTAATCAGGTTGGTGGTTCAAACTCACTGCCCATTTGTGGCAGGAAGATGAGGCAATCTATGCCCTTAAAGATTTACGGCCTTGGAAAGCTAATGGGGGGTCGCTATGAATTGGAATTAACTGAATGGCAGTAGGTTTGGTTTTTGGATTGGGTATACAGATGAAAGTAATTAATCTATAATTGCTTTTGAAACATCTTACTTTTTGTATACATTTTATTTTGGACTCTAATATTGTCGGTGGAATTCATGTGGTTTGTTGTTAATGTATACATTTATTGTATACATTCTCCACTACTGATTATTTAGAATTGAGGAGGTTTTCTGTGATTAGAATGCAAACTCTCTGAGGTTTTCTATTGGCTTATCAATATGTTATTCACCAGTCACTGGATGAATGAATCACAGCAGGATAATAATTCAAGCAGTGGCTGTTGATGCAGAAATAGAATGCTGAGCTGAGTGCTGTGATTTAGAACAAGCTTCAAACCGTTTCATTCCAGTTCAACCCTCTGTTGAGAACTTGTATTTCTACCCCAGACATATGGAACCAGAATCTGATTTAAACAAGATTTCCAGGTGATTCTTATAGATCTTGTTAAAATATAGATTCACGTTCTGTATCTAGGATAGAAATGCAAATTATCAACAGGGGGTTGAACTTGGAATGAACTAGCTCAAAGCTCTGTTTTAGAATGTATATCCTGAGTTGTCAAGGTTGTTAGGTTTGAAGTGTTTGACTTTGGAAAGGATTTGGACAGAATTTGATAGATAACCACTAACCCAGGTCTAGAACTCAATTCACTTCTGAAATGAGAAAATATGTGTGTCCTTTCTTGTCCCTCCCTCAGCCCCTCTTTCTCAACTTCATTTCTCCCTCTCCATGGCCCAATGGCCCAAAAGACAGATCATGCCTTGAGAATGTAAACAGTACAAGCTGATTCAAGAGAAATGCCCCCCTCTCTAAAGGAGGGGTGGCCTCCATTCCATTTCAAGATAGACTTGAAATCAATATGTCATTATAAGCACATATGGCACAGGCGAAGACAGGAAACGGATACATACCCAGCATAAAGTAATTTGGAAACATTAGTTACTTTGAAATGTACACCAAGGAGACACAAGCATCTCACAGTGGATTTTTGTGCCTCAATCAATGTCCTTTCTCTTCCTCACTTGAAGCAGCTTTATAGACAAACATGGCCACATGCTCGGGAATAGTTCAAATTTCTGTAACCTTTTCTTATTGCTTGTCGAAGACCCAGCCTCTAATTGTTTCCTTTTAAATGCAACCCTCATCATTTGCCTTTGGGAGAAAACCTCTGATAAATTTGGGAAAAAAAAAAAAAAAAAGGCAATCTATGCTTTAATACATCTTACAAGAAATGGTGTTTACATTGAGTTGTTTTTCAGTAGTACAACTATCATGAGAACAAACCCTTTGACGATATTCCTCATTCCTATTACCCTCTAAAAAATGCAATAAGTTGGTATGACAAGCATGCAATGATACTTAAATTGAGAAAGAGACCAGAGGAGGATTTACGAAATTATTCCCCAGCTTTTCATGCCACTTCAGCATTCCAATGTTCTCCCTAAGTTTTTTCTTTTTTCCTTTTCTATCTCTACTAAGTCACTATGAAGGACCCCTTCCACAATTTTTCAACTTCAAAACCTCCTTTTGGGACAACTGCTGTCTTGCTCCCTGCTCACCTATAAGTAGCCCATTTTTTCTCTCCAGAGTTCTTGACTCCTCTATATTCAAACCTGCCCCCAATTTAATAGGCTGTGTCTTTTATAAGTTAATGACTATTCTGATCCTCTTTGCTTAAGGGAAATATTTTGCTTCATTTTTCCAAGAATGGGGATACATTAATGCTGACCCAGCTTCATTCTCTTACTTGGTTTTGGATTGAGGTTTAGATTGCAGACCTTGAATGGAGTCCAGCTAAGTGGTCAATGTGGGGATTAAATATATAACCCTGGCCTCATTAACATCATGTTCCAGTTGATTGACCTGGTCTTAACCCAGGCTGGCTCTGTTCTGCTTTCTACTCCCAGTCCTATAACCAATAAAAAATTTAAGAGCATGGAGGGATGTAGTGAGAATATTTACATCTTTATGGGTAAATATTTTAAGGAAGAAATGTGCCTAATTGGTGAGCTTTTTAAAATATTGATGTAAAGAATGCTTTTGAAACACGGCTAATGTAAGATTGTTACTCTGATCTATACAATGACTCAAACATTTAAAACACCTATCTGTACTCCTTGGAAGTGAAAATGACCAGATTTCATCTCCCTTTCTTTGGTCAATTTGTTAGAAAAGACCATTTCCTAGAGAAGGATATCATACTTGGTAAAGTAGAGGGTCAGCAAAATAAAGGGGAAGATCTTCAATGAGATGGATTGACACAGTGTCTACAAAAATGGGCTCAAATATAACAACAGATTTGAGGATGGTATAGGTAGGTCGGCAGAGTTTCATTCTATTGTACACAGGGTCATGATGAGTTGGAGCCAAATCAGTGGCTTCTAACAACATCTGTGTAGTAAAGCTTACCTGGACCTCAAACAACCTTTCTAATTCCCCATCCTTGTTCATTGGAGCAGTTGCTTGCTCTATCAGATCAGTCCAAAATAAAGAGGAGATCTTGGCTTTCCACATGGGTTCCATAGTAAATGTTACTTTTAAAGCATACAATTTTTCTTTATCTGATGTAGCAAATTTAGAAATCTACATATTTTAAATAAGTTAACTGTATAGCAAATCTCCATAGATTAACTTTTAATCCTAGTTCAGTTTTGCATTTTTAGTCCAAACTATTCACTCATTCATTCATTCAATATTTATTGAGTAGTTGCTAAGCAGATGGCACTAAACAAAGAACTGTGTGAAGATCTAGTGTGTGGAATAAGACAGGTATAAAAAGGTATAACACAAGATATAATATGACACATAGAGTATCATGTTGCATACAGTATTGTTTTGGTGACTTAGTACTGCTCAGACAAGAATATATCACAAATGTGTTGGCTTTAACAAATAGTTTATTCTCCTACAGTTTGGAGACTTTAAATCCTAGTTCAAAGGGTATAAAAGCCTCTCAACCTTGGGCTTCAGCTCTGCCTCCTGCTCCCAGCCCACTGAAGCTGGAGGCTTTTCTTCACTTAGCTGCTGGCTGCTGAGTCTGACAAACCCAAGGTCAACAAGTGAAAATATTACCAAACCACACAGCAAGCCATTAATTCAAGTCCATTAAAGTTCCAAGATTGGCAGTGCATGGCAAGCTGCTGAATGGTGGCTAAGCTATACACAGGGTTCAAGCATGCCACAAGCTACAGACTGTTTCTCAAGGCTTCTCCTTATATACAGGAAACAGACCACATCTATAACACAGCTACTAAACTGCTCACAGTAGATTCCACCATGGAGTTGATTACCAGACTCATCATGGGGAATACTACATCCAGTTGCCCAGCCACTCAACCAGATCCAGCCAAGTTGACATACAAACTTAACTACCACAAGCATTGTGGACATTCGTATGTGAGGAATGTAAATTTTAATTGAGGAAGGGTGAAAATGATGCCATATTGTGGATTTCCTTGGTTATACTATGAAGCAAAGGGAAATCTGGACACATTCAAAAGAGAGGAAATGGTCTCCATGTCTCTAAATAGAGAGAATAGTATGAATGATTTAGGGTTCAAAAGACCCTAGTAGGAATAGGACTGATAACTCAATTGGATAGAGTATATAGAGAAGTAATTAGAGATGAAATTAAAAGTGAACATTAGATTAGGGAGTCTTGAAAATCAGGTTAAGAGATTTGTACATTATATCAGTCAAGGTTCTGCAGAAAAAGATTAGGAGGAGATTATCTATCAATTTATTTCAAGGAATTCGCTTTTGTGATTGTGGGGGCTGGAAACTTTGAAAGGTGTAGTGAAAGCTGCAAAACTAGACACTCTTAGGCAGATGCTGATGTTGCAGTCTTGAAGCAGAATTTCTTCTTAGAAAACTCAGTTTTATTTATAAGGCTTTTCAATTAATTATAGATATTAGCCACATATACAAAATGCTTTCACATCAAAAGTGTTTGATTAAACAACTGGATACTATGTGTATTGGATTGACACAGCAGCTGCTATAATGAGCATTGTGAGGATGGTGCAGTATGAGGCAGTGGTTCTTCCATTGTATACAGGGTCACCATGAATCAGAACTGACTCAACAGCACCTAACAACATAGTGTTGCCAAGTTCAAACATTCAAACAACTGTCACAGATGATAATAGAGAAAAAAATATATTTTTTGTGTTTGATTTGTTTTTTTTTTAACAAGAATATAAATCTATATGGAGATTGAAATAATCTGGACACTGTTAGCCTCAATAAGGATATTAAATCAACCTAAGTGAAAAATGAAAAGGTTCCGAATAAAGTAGCACCGTGAAAATAAAGAGAAAGGAACAAAGTAAGACATAGTGTAATTAAAATTGTGCTGACAACATAGACCAGCTTTTAGGAAGGTGAAGTTCAAAAGTTAGAATAAAATGGGAAGGAAAACTGGTTAAAATATACTTTTATTCATATATTCCTGCCTCCATTAGAGATTATATGGCCTATTCTTGGATCATTAAAGCATATTAAATTGTGTTCAAGGAAAAGGCCATTAACTCTGAAGTCTGATTGATTCAGCATGAAAATTGACCATTCATTGGAGCAAAGAATATCCACCTGGTCATCATGACAACCTTTGATAAAGGTCAATCAAAACACTTTTGTTTTTTCATCTTTGTGACAATGATTAGGTCTTGCCTTACAGGCTTTGCAGAGCTGGATATATTATGAATCATACTGACCCAGGAAAACTATGCACAATTCTTGTACTAGGTACTATTCTCTGCCTCCAAGAAGCTCATTTTCAGTGAGGAAGGAGACCATCTTTCCTTCAGGCTATTCACCTCCTCACTAAGTGCACACAGCAGAGCTTTGAACCAGTTCATTTTGATGTGACTGTCTCCTAAGAATTTGCATTTCCACCCCAAATATACTGAATCAGAATCTACATTTAATAAGATCCCAAGGCTATACAGTGAGTATACTGATTTGGTATATCTGAGGTGGAAATACAAATTTTCAGCAGGGGTTGAACTGGAATTAACTATTTCAAAGCCCTGCTACTCAGTCCTTAACCCTTTGTAATCTGATTTTTGCCTTTATTATTCACCAGAAATACCTATTTCAAGTTTGTTTATGTCACTATAATCACCACTTTGAAGAGCTAGTATCTACAATATTTGAACTACCCTTTCCTTTGGTTTCCATGACACTTTCCTCTAGTAGTTTCCTAATAAGTCTTTCTAACTCTTTCTCTGGGCCTTCCTCCTCTGTTGAATCTCTTTGATATAGATGTCTGCCAGGGATTTTCTGGGTCTATTTGTCTCTTAGTTAAGTATTCATTTCTTTGAAGACTTCATCTCCCCATGTGGCTGCATTTTTTTTTTTTTTTCTTCTCCTGAGACTCTACTTAGAGGAATAGAAAGGAAAACAAAGAGTACTCAGGAGCTTCAGGTAACAGTAAATAGTTTTCTAAAGCCACAGTTTAGACTTAGAAATAGTGAGAGTGACTAGAGGAGAGACAGACAGATTTGGTCTTGAAGAATCTTCTGTGACAGAATAAAATCAGACTTTATCCTATAGCAAAGGAGAATGATTCAAACTGTAGTGGCAAGATCACATTTGTGTTTTGTTTATTGTGTTTCAGAAGGAGCACACTGTAGCATGATGGTGAATATTCAAAGCAAAAATAATCACCTTCTCTTGTTACTATATTGAGTAGTTACAATCACATGATCAAGAACAAAAGATATTGAAGAAGTCCAAGCTACATTGAAGGCAATGACCAAAAAAAAAAAAAAAAAAAACTACTCCAGGAAGTGAAAGATGACAGAATGCCAATTGAAATATTTCAACAATTTAATGCAGCTCTGGAGTTGCTTATTTGTCTATGCCTAGAAATTTGGAAGACAGCCACCTGGCTAATCAACTGCAAGAGATCCATACATGTGCCCATTGCAAAGAAAGGTGAAACAGAATGTGAAAAGTATTAAAAAACAACAGTAATATCACACACAGGTAAAATTTTGCTGAAGATAATTCAAAATAGTTGCAACGGTACATCAAAGGGGAACTGCCAAAAATTCAAACCAGATTCAGAAGACGATATGGACCATGGGATATTATAGCCAATGCCAGATGGACCTTGGCTGAAAGCAGAAAATACCAAAATGATGTTTACCTATGTTTTATTAACTATGCAAAGACATTTGACAAAGTGGATCATAACAAATATGGATCACATTGCAAAGAATGGGAATTCCAGAAGTTAGCTGTGCTCATGTAGAACTTTTATACAGCAATTTGAATAGAACAAAGAATACTGCAAGGTTTAAAATCAGGAAAGTTTTTTGTATCCTTTCACCATACTTTTTCAATTTGCATGCTGAACAAGTAATCCAAGAAACTTGAGTAAATTAAGAAAAACAGCATCAAGATTGGAGGAAGACTGATTAACAACCTGCAATATGCAGATGACCTAATATTTCTTTTTAAAAGTGAAGAAACTTGAAGGACTTACTGATGAAGATCAAAGACAACAGCCTTCAGTACAGATTATACCTCCACATAAGGAAAATAAAAATTCTCAAGCTGGACCAATAAGCAACATCATGATAAATGGAGAAAAGATTGAAGTTTTAAAGTATATCATTTTGCTTGAATCCACAAATAATGACCATGGAAGTAGCAGTCAAGAAATCAAATGATGAATTGCAAAGGGCCAACTTGTTGCAAAAGACCTCTTGAAGTGTTCAAAAGAAAAGGTGTCACTAATAATTAAAGTGCACCTTACTCAAGCCATAATATTTGCAATTGCCTCCTATGTATGCAAAAGCTAGACAATGAATAAGGGAAGCTGAAGAAGAATTGATATGTTTGAATCATCATACTGGTGACAAATATTGTATATAACATAGATCACCAGAAGAATGAACAAAATTGTCTTAGAAAAAGTATAGTCAGAATCCTCCTTAGAGGTGATTGTGAGATTTGATCTCATGTACTTTGAGTATGTTCTCAGAAGGAACGATTTCCTGGGAAAGGGGATCTAAAGTAAAGCATCAGTGAAAAAGAAAACCCTCAACAAGATGGCTATAATAACGGACTCAAATATGGCAATTATTGTGAAGATTGTACAGGACTAGGCAGCATTTTGTTTTTTTTTTTACATGGGGTTGCTATGAGTTGGAACTGACTCGATGGCACCTAAGCACAATAATAACATGTTGAGAAGGATGCTGAAGCTCCATTTAGGCTAAGCTGATTAACTGCCATAATTATGGCTTATTATATCATGGTCAACATTCAAAAGACATCTCTGTTGTCATTACATCACTTCCAAAAAATTTCACTACACAATATCAAGGATATATAAGATTTATTGAAGATTTAATGTAATCTAAATCATGGAAGATTCCATTTCTAAGAGAAATAAGATTTTTTTTTCTCCAGTATTAAAAACAACTGTGGCTGTCAAGGCCACAATATAGTGGGAAAATGCAGATCATGTTCCATATTTGTTGTTGTTATGTGCCGTCGAGTCAAACCCGACTCATAGCGACCCCTCCTTGGGTTTCCGAGGCAGTTTCACTACAGAAGTAAGATTGCCCAACCTTCCTTCTGAGGAGTGGCTGGTGGGTTTGAACTGCCAGCCATCTGGTTAGCAGGCAAGTGTCTTAGCCACTATACTACCAGAGCTCCCATGTTCCATATACCAAACCAAAATAAAACCCACAGCTGATTCATAGTGACTCCCATTGGACCAGGCAGTGTATCATTCTGTTGTACATAGAGTCACTATGAGTCAGAGCCAACACGACAGTACCTAACAACAGCAACAGTGACCACATTGGGTTTCCAAGGCTGTGAGTCTTTAAAGAAATAGATTGCCTCATCTTCCTTCCATGGAGTAGTTGGTGTGTTTGAACTGCTGACTTTCTGGTTGGCAGCCAAATGCTTTGCCCATTACATCACCAAAGCACCTCAGTGTTCCATATAGTTGCCATCAAAGGTCTGGAGAATAAAGCCAGAATAGCTGAAGAATGATGGGAGCAGTGGGTAGGAGGCTACTTCTGAAATCCAGAATAAGCATGATGAAGTTCTAAATTAAGTAAATGTCCATTGCACTGGAGACAAGCGGACGAGTATGAGTGATATTAAAGATGTAATGGAAGTCATTGACAGACCGGTGGGACCATAGTGATTTAATTGGCAAGTGAAAGAAAAACACTTCATGAAGAAAACTGAGAATGAAAGGCATCCAGCCATGAGAAAAACTTTGAGAGAGGGTCACAAAAGGCCAACTCCAGTTCAGGAAGAATGTAAAATATTGCAGTGTTGTGAAGTTTGAGATGACTGAAAGATATGCATTGAATTTCACTACTAAGGTAATTGACTTGGCAAGAATGGTTTCAGTGTACTAGTGGGAGGAGAAGTCAAGTTAACAGTCTTCATTTCCTTGCCTCTCATTCAGCCCTCTCAAGAAGCAAAACTATAAATCAAGAAAATAAAACTATGGCAAACTTAAGGTCAGTTCCCCTTTATGGTGCTTTTCTTGAGAGGGAAAGATTTGAATATGCTTATAGCAATCTACTTCCATAATGATACTGCATCAGAAACACAAGGAGGGGTTGCTATGAGTTGGATCTGACTCGAGGGCAGTGAGCTTGGTTGTTTTTTGGTATAAATAGAAGAGAGAACTCTTTGGATGAATGAAATAGAAGACACAGAGAAACCTCTCTAAGCTGTTGGGAGAAAAAGTGGGTGAATTATATTTTGAATTGTTATTGTTATGTGCCGTGAAGTCAGCCCTGACTCATAGTGACCCCTCCTTGGGTTTCTGAGGCAGTATCACTACAGAAGTAGATTGGCCAACCTTCCTTCTGATGAGTGGCTGGTGGGTTTGCACCTACAGTCTTCTGGTTAGCAGTCAAGTGCCTTAGGCACTATGCTACCAGAGCTCCCAGATTTTGAATTAGATCTTGTTAAAATGTAGATTTTGATTCAATATATCTAGGGTAGAAATGCAAATACTTAGTAGGGGTCAAACAGGAAACTGGTTTGTAGCTCACTCACTCCCTGATTTTTCAGTTTGGTGCTCTTAGGAGGTAAAGGGACCCATTCCTCTCAACCCTGAAATAATCATTTGAGAAATAATCATTTCTCAAAATAGAAATATTTCTCAAAAGAGAAAATGAGGCTGTTCTGAAATTAGACTCCTTGAAAGAAGTCTTGGAAACTTAGTCTACAAGGGTGATTCTTCTAACTTTGTGTTGTTTTTGTCATTAAATTATTCTATTAGGTCCTTGTACAGAGTAATTATGTTTTTGTTGTTATGTGTCATAGAGTAGGACCTGACTCATAGTGACCTCTCCTTGGGTTTTGTAGGCAGTATCACTACAGAAGTAGATTGTCCAACCTTCTTTCTGAGGAGTGGCTGATGGGTTTGAACCTCCAGGCTTCTGGTTAGCAGTCAAGTGCCTTAGGCAATATGCTACCAGAGCTCCCAGAGTAATTATAATTATAATTATAATTATAATTATAATTATAATTATATTTGTGTCCATCCCAAAGAAAAGTGTCCCAGCATAATGTTACAATTATTGAAAAATGTAATTAATATCATATGCAAGAAAAAATTTGCTAACAATAATTTTAAAATGGTTGCAACAGTACATAGGGTATTGCTAGAAGCACAAGCCAGACTCAGAAAAGGAAGGTTGGAACAAGGAATATCACTGCTGATATCAGATGGACCTTGCCAAATAATGGGAATTCTAGAACACTTAATTGTGCTCCAGAGGAAACTGTACATGGACCAAGAGGTTGTCATTTGAACAGAACAAGAGGATACTGCATGGTTTGAAATCAGGAAGCATGTGTGTTAAGGCTGTATTCTTTCACCATACTTATTCTATCTGTATGCTGAGCAAATAATCTGAGAAGCTGAATTATATGAAGAAGTACATGATACCAGGATTGGAGGAAGACTTATTAACAACCTGTGATAAGCAGATGACACAGCTAAAGTGAAGATGACTTGATGCACTTACTGATGAAGATTGAAGACTGCAATTTTCCATTTGTATCATATCTATTTAAAAAAAAAAAAAAATCCTTACAACTACATCAATGAACAGCATTATGATAAATGGAGAGAAGATCGAAGTTTTCAGGGATTTCATTTTACTTGGTTCCTCAATCAATGTCCATGGAAGCAGTAGTCAAGAAATGACACATTGAGTAGCGACTGGGATCTTAAAAGATAGCAAGCTGCCATCTAGATGCAACAATGGGTCTCTCCTCGTCAAGAGCAAAGAAGAAAGAAGAAAACCAAAATTAATGAAAACAATCAGTCCTAGCGACTGGTACACCATCCGATCTGCAACCTATACAACTATGAGACCAGAAGAACTAGATAGTGCCCGCCTACCACTGTCAT
>NW_006921611.1:2605087-2606295 GCF_000298275.1 Orycteropus afer afer
TGACACATTTTACATTGAGAAAACCTGGTGCAAAAGACCTCTTTAAAGTGTTAAAGAGAAAATATATCACTTGGAAGACTAAGGTGTGCCTAACCAAAGCCCTGGTATTTTCAAGTGCCTCATATGCATGTGACAGCTGGGCAATGAATAAGGAAGACTGAAGAAGAATTGATTTATTTGAATTATGGTGTTGGTGAAAAATATTGAATATACCATGGACTGCCAGAAAAACAAACAAATCTGTTTTGGAAGAACTATAGCCAGAACGTTCCTTACAGGCAAGGATGGCATGACTACATCTCTTATACTCTTATCTGAAGGGACTAATCCCTGGAGAAGGATATCATACCTGGTAGAGGGTGAGCCAAAAAGCAGAAGACCCCCAATGACATGGATTGACACAGTGACTACAACAGTGGGCTCAAGCATAGCAAAAATTTCGAGGATGGCAGTGTTTCTTTCTGCTGTACAAGGGGTTGTAATCAACCCAATGGAACCTAAGAACAATAACAACAACTCCACTGGCTGACCAGCACCAAAGTTTGGTCCTCCTACTCAGTTCTTGTTGTTGTTGTTAGGTACCATTGAGTTGGTTCCTATTCATAGCAAATGTATATATACCAGAATGGAATACTGCCAAGTCCTGTGTCTTCCTTCCATCCATTGTTATGTTTGAGTTCATTATTTCAGCCACTGTACCATTCCATCTCCTTGAGGTATTTCCTCTTTTTCACTGACCCTCTATTTTACCAAGTGTGATAGTTAAGGTTGTGTGTTAATTCAACTGGATCATGATTCTAAGTGATATAGCAGTTATAATGTAGTTATTTCCCACGATATCTGGCATAATGTAATCACTCCCAGGATGAGATCTGCTATAGGGAGTTAATCAGTTGAAAGAGAGTTTCTTTTGGGGTATAGTCTGCTACCAAAATATATGGATGTCCTGCAAAGATCTCTGCCTTTCTGCTGCTTCTGAATCCTGCATCTGGCTCATCATCATCTCCAGTTCCTGGACTTGAATCCGTGGCCTGCCATATTGCCTGCCGATCTTGAGTTGGTCAACCCTGCAGTTGTGAGTCAGGAGAAGCTTTCGGGTTGCTATTTGACCCATGGACTTGGGACTTGCCAGCCTCTACAATGATGTGAGCCTTTTCCTTGAGATAAATCTCTCTCTCTCTCTCTCTCTCTCTCTCTCTCTCTCTCTC
>NW_006921611.1:2606510-2610779 GCF_000298275.1 Orycteropus afer afer
GCTGGCAGTTCAAATCCACTAGCCACTCCTCAGAAGGAAGGTTGGGCAATCTACTTCCGTAGTGATACTGCCTCGGAAACCCAAGGAGGGGTCGTTATGAGTCAGGTCCGACTCGACAGCACATAACAACAACAGCAACATATAGATATATAAGCTTCACTGTTTTTGCTTCGCTGGAGAATCTAGCCTAACATACCAAGAATGATCTTTCTCTGGGGACTGATCCCTCCTGATAATATGTCAAAAGCAAGTGAGTTTAAGTCACATCATCCTTTCTTGGAAGGATCATACTGGCTGTACTTCTTCTAAGACTGACTTATTCACTCTTCAGGCAGTTCCTGATATATTCTACATTCTTCACCAGCATCATAGTTCAAAGGCATCAATATTTCTTCAGTTTTCCTCATTAATTGTCCAGCATTCCTATGCATAAGAAGCAATTGAAAATGCCATGGTTTGGGTCAGGCATACCTTAGTCTTCCAAGTGACACTTTTCTTCTTAGCACTTCAAGGGGTCTTCTGCAGCACATTTGCCCAATGGAATATGTCATTTTATTTCTTGACTGCTGCTTCCATGGACACTGATTGTGGATCCAAGTAAAATGAAATCCTTGACAATTTCAACCTTTTCTCTATTTATCATGACTTTGTTTATTGGTCCAGTTGTGAGGAGTTTTGTTTTCTTGTTATGAAAGTATAATCCACACTAAGTGCTGTAGTTTTTTATATTCACCATAAGTGTTTCAGGTCGTCTTTGCTTTCTCCAAGCAGGGTTGTGTCATCTGCACATTGCAGGTTGCAAATACATCTTCCTCCAATCCTGATGCCATGTTCTTCTTTATATACTCCACCTTCTCAGATTATTTGCTCAGCATGTGGATTGAATAATTATGGTGAAATGATACAATCCTGATGCACATCTTTCCTGATTTTAAACTATGCAGTATTCCTTGTTCTGCTTGAATGGCTGCTTCTTAGTCTATATACAGGTACCCAGTGCTATGAAGCTTTATTTTCTGTAGGTGTCTTTAGACTAAAGGCTTCAATTTGGAAGATAGTCTTATTTTCATTGACTATACACACTTATACTCCTCGGAAGGAAGGTTGGGCAATCCTACTTCCGTAGTGATACTGCCTCGGAAATCCAAGGAGGGGTCGCTATGAGTCGGGGCCGACTCGACGGCACATAACAACAACAACAACAACATACACACTTATTCCTTCAGTAAAATTCATGATCAGCCTCCTTATCTTATTAATATCAGCTAATACCTCTACTCTAGTACCAGACAACTAATAGGTTATTTACAAGATCTGACTAAGCACATTCTATTTGGGATGTGAGATTGGCTGAGACTGTGTAAGCTGCTGAACCACAGCTGTGGCTTCACAGACACTAAAGGACAATAAGGAGCCTGGTGGCACAGGATTTCAATCTCTTTGCTACTAACAACAAGATTAATAGTTCAAACACACCAGCCACTCCATGTGAGAAAGATAAGACAGTTTGCTTCCATAAAGATTTCAGCCTTGGAAACCCTATGGGACAGTTCTACTTTGCTCTACAGGCTCATTATTAGTGGAAATTGACTTGTTGGCAGTGAGTTAAAGAGTTAGTAGCAATGATTGTAAATCTAGTATGGTGACTGGTTTAAAATCAGGAAATCTAGTATGATTCATTCAGAAAAAAAAATTTGTAATGAACTGGTATTTTAATTATATGATATTATAATTGTATGTATTCTTACAATAATAATAATAATAATAATAATAAACCTCACTGCCGTTGAGTTGTATCCAACTCATAGCGACCCCTCCTTGGATTTCCAAGGTGGTATCTCCTTGTTTATGTCCCTCCTGCATTTAGAGACCATCTAAAGAATAGATTGATGCATTGAGCACCAATGACCGAAAGCCAGAGGAATTGTGGGATATCATCAAGAACATCATCCATGAAGAAAGCAAGAAGTCATTAGAAATATGAGAAAGAATGAAAAGACCAAAATGGATGTCAGAAGAGACTTTGAAACTTTCCCTTTAGCCAAAAGTAGCTAAAGCAAATGGAAGAAATGACAAGATAAAAGAGCTAAACAGAAGATTGGAAAAAGAAGCTTTAGCAGACAAAGCCAATTACTATAATAAAATGTGCAAAGACTCAGAGTTAGAAAACCAAAAGGGAAGAACATGCTTGGCATTTCTCAAGCTGAAAGATCTGAGGAAAAAAATTAAGCCTTAAGTTGCAATATTAAAAGATTCTAAGGGCAAAATATTGAATGACACAGGAAGTATCAAAAAGAAGATGGAAGGAATACACAGGGTCACTAACAAAAATAATTGGTCTATCTTCATCCATTTCAGGAGGTGGCATATATTCAAGAACCAATGTTATTGAAGGAAGAAGTCAAAGCTGCAATTAAGTAATTGGCAAAGAACAAGGATCCAGGAATTGATGGAATACCCATTGAGATGTTTCAACAAACAGATGCCCTGCTAGAGGCACTCACTCGACTATGCCAAGAGATTTGGAAGACACCTATCTGGCCAACTGACTGGAAGAGATCCATATTTGTACCCATTCCAAAGAAAGGTGATGCCACATAATGTGGAAGTTGTCAAACAATACTATAAGTGTTGCTTGCAAGTAAAGTTTTACTGAAGATAATTCAATATACGGTTGCAGCCGTATATTGACGGAGAACTTCCAGAAATGCAAGCTGGATTCAGAAGGGGAAATGAAAAGAGGGACATCGAACCTGATGTTTGATGGATCTTGGCTGAGAGCAAAGAATAACAGTAAGATGTTTACTTGTGTTTTATTGACTATGCAAAGGCATTCAATTGTGTGGATATAACAAATAGTGGATAACATTGAGAAGAATGGGAATTCCAGAACACTTAATTTTACTCATGAGGAACTTCTACATGTGTTCAATTGCCTCATATGCATGCAGGGAGGTGGATAGTGAATAAGGAAGACCAAAGAAGAGTTAATGCTTTTGAGTTGTGGTATTGGTGAAGAATACTGAAAGTACCATGGACTGCTAAAAGAACTAACAAAACTCTCCTGGAAGAAGTGCAGCCAGAACGCTCCTCAGAGGCACCTACTTTGGTCATGTTGTCAGAAGTTACCATTCTCTCAAGAAGGATGTCATACTTGGTAATATGGAGGGTCAATGAAAAATGGGAAGGCCCTCAACAAGAAGGATTGATATGGTGGCTTCAGCAATAGTCTCAGGTATAGTAGGGATTGTAAAGCTGGCACATGACTGTGTGGTGCTTAGTTCTGTTGTACATAGGGTCACTATGAGTCAGAGAAAACTTGATGGCACATAACAACAACAGCATGGATTGAGAAAAAAATATTTGGCAGTGGCATATTTGACAAAGGCCTTATTTCTACAATTTATGGAAAATCCAACACCTCAACATCCAAAAGACAAATAATGCAATTACAAATAGGCAGAAAACATGAATATCACTGAAGAAGATATTCAGGCAGCCAACAAAAACATAAAGAAATATTCATGATCATTAGCCATTAGAGAGATTCAAATCAAAACAATGACATACCATTTTGCCCCAGCATTAAGAGCCAAGTGCAAAGAAACATAAAATAACAATTTCTCATGAGGTTGTGGAGAGACTGGGATTCTCATACATTGCTGGTGGGACACTAAAATGATGTATCCACTATGGAAATCCGTATGGTGATTATTTAAAAAGTTGGAAATAGAAATATCATTTGATCCAGTAATCCCATTATTAGATATATATATCCTAAAGAAATGAGAGCCAGGACACGAAAAGATACATGCATACCCATGTTCCTTGCAGCACTATTCACAATAGCAAAGAGATGGAAACAACCTAGGTGCCCATCAACAGAGGAATGGATAAACAAACTGTGATACATAGTCACAGTGGAATACTATGCAACACTAAATACTATGCAACACTACATTCTACTAATGTAGAGTCTGCAAAACACTGCATGACATGGATGAATTTGAATGTTATTATTCTGAGTGAAATAAGTCAATCCCAGAAGGACAAATATTGTATTAATCCACTATTGTAAATGCAGCCCTGGTGGCATGGTGCCTAAGACATATTTCACTGCTAACCAGAAGGCTGGTGGTTCAAACCCACCAGCTTCTCCTTGGAAGGAAGATAGGGCAATCTACTTCCATAGAGATTGTTGTTGTTGTTAAGTGCCATCGAGTCGTTTCTGACTCATAGCGACCCCATGCACAGCAGAACGAAACACTG